>NC_140212.1:8245895-8405895 GCF_951802725.1 Rutilus rutilus
ATGAAGGGATGATAGTTTAATTTAAAGGGATAGTTCACTTTGAAATAAAATGTTGGTATGTTTTAGCTTACCTCAAGGGCATCCAAGATGTAGGTGTCTTTTTTTCCGCAGTAGTTTCAATTTTGATATTTTTAGGTCAAACCGTTCTTGTCTGTCAGTCATTTCATGCAGGTCTATGGTCACTGTCTCAAAGAGCATGCACAAAGTCCAAATTAAAACAATTCCCCATCGTAAGTACACATTGATGGCCTAAGACACGAAACGAGCGGTTTGTGTGAGAAAACGAACAGTATTTATATCGTTGTTACCTCTTGAACACAGCCGCGTCCAAATGATCTGAGGGCGCGGGAGGGTATAGATATATACACTAGAAGTCGCCTTGGCTACGGTTTCATTCTAATGAACTGCAGTAGCGAAGGCGACTTCTAGTGTATATATCTATACCCTCCCGCGCCCTCAGATCATTTGGACGCGGCTGTGTTCAAGAGGTAACAACGATATAAATACTGTTCGTTTTCTCACACAAACCGCTCGTTTCGTGTCTTAGGCCATCAATGTGTACTTACGATGGGGAATTGTTTAATTTGGACGATGGGGAATTGTTTTAATCTGGACTTTGTGCATGCTCTTTGAGACAGTGACCATAGACCTGCATGAAATGACTGACAGACAAGAACGGTTTGACCTAAAAATATCAAAATTGAAACTACTGCGGAAAAAAAGACACCGACATCTTGGATGCCCTTGAGGTAAGCTAAAACATACCAAAATTTTATTTCAAAGTGAACTATCCCTTTAAAGCATTACAAAGTGGGACAACTGGCAAAATGGGACATGCGTTCTATTATTCATCCGTGTCGGAGTTCCGACTAGGAAGACAGACGTTGCCTAGCATCACGCACCAACACGCCCCCTTTCCTCGGATTTTGCCGCTCGGAAGTTTGGACAACCGTGAGGACACCGAGCAAGAATTCCGATACGGAATCCAAGATGGCTGCGCCCTGTGTGACTTGTTTTCATTGTTTTTGTACCACTTTGGTTGTTTAAATGACGTTGTTTAAATTTTAATCACTCGTCGTATTACTGCAATACCTTACTGCGTCCGTATCACTGCCTGTGGGTATGGGAATCGGTCTTGTTGTGAGTGCAATATTGAATGAAGCCTTGTTTCAAACGGGTGTTACTAACGTGGCTAGCGTTGCTAACAGAAGGTAAACTAGTTACTAGGTGAAGCACATAGGGGAGAGTGGGGTAAAATGAGCCAGTGGGTAAGTTGACCCACCCCCTGTTTCTAGGCAACTATGCACATTTGGTGTCATGGGACCATACATTTTGAAGGACTCCATCATTTATATATTGCTGTGAAGAGGAGAAGCACATGGGACAAGAGGGAAGTTGTCTTTTCCACAAAAACACCTTTTTTGCTTGTTAAAGTAAATTTTCTGCATTTCAGGTATATTAGCCGTTTTGTCAAAGCAAACTGATCTAAGTCTAACGTTGTGTATGGTACATGTTGGTGATTTGTCAACATTTAAAACCATGTGAATCATTAAGCTAAAGGTTATCCTGAATTGCTAAGCTAGGCCGTTTATACCAAAATGGTGGCTATGGGGCAAAGTGAGCCAGATGATGTGGGGTAAATTGAACCAGTGGTTCAACCTTTTTGAAATGGAGAAAATCGACTAAATTGTGTTGAAATAAAATGTCTTTGTATAAGCAACATATTAAACTGCAATTAACATTTATATGCCCTAATATTTCATAAAAACGATACATTCGGCCGAAATATGAAAGACAATATTTTGTTGACTAGTTTTGGATAAAATATAAAGTTTTTTTAAAATAGACTACTGCCACATCAAATAAGCTTTTGTTTAGCAATTTCTGCTCATATGTTGTAATATATATATATATATATATATATATATATATATATATATATATATATTTAACCCTCAGACGGTCTTCGTTTTGGAGTCACATCCTGGGCCTTCCCGGTCAGAAGTGACCGGAGGCCTAAAAATGAAACTTCCTCCATCCCAGTAAAACCAATGCAATTTATTTTTGTTCTATAATATTTATTCTTTTTAATTTAGTATTTTGAGATCATTTTATTGAATTTATTAATATTTATGCAATATTTATGGTCTATTTTTGCCATTGAAAATAATAAAAAAATGTATATAAATATATGTATAAAAAAAAAAAAAATTATACAGTATTTTAGTTTAATATAGAGTCTAGGCCTTCAAAAAAAAAATGTTTGAAGCAGATTAGCACCATCTGGTGAGAGTATGGAGAGAAAGCGTAGGAGCATGGTGTAACCACTAGATGGCATCTACAGTTCTCTATGGAGAGGCATGTGAATTCCCCAGCTGTTTATGGACACATTTACTTTTTTTTTTTTACAGAATTTGTAACAAAAAATGCAATTCATTCAATTATAACACTTTTTGTAAAATAATATACATTTTTTCAATTTTTTTAATTTTTTCAATTTTTTTTTTCAATTTCCCATTCATTTTCTATGGGGGTCATTTTTGACCGAAGACCACAAGTGTGACTATTTTTTTTACGACCACTTAGCATGCTCGAATCATGACCTCAATTTTTTTGTGCGTGCACATACCTAATGCCATACAAGTCACCAAGTTTCGGAACATTCCAATGAAGCTGTGATTTTTAAAAATTCAAAACAGATTTTTTGTAATCAAAATTTATTGGTGTTTATGTGTATAAAAGTGTGTGTGTATGTGTGTGTGTGTGGGTGGGTGTGTCTTTTTTGTACTCTTGATGTTGTAGAGTGTCACCCCTTTACAACGGTGTACTTTTTTTTAGGATTGAGGCCGATTTGTAGATTGTACACACAAAAATTCTGAGAATTTTTTTTTTTTTGTCAATTTCCCATTCATTTCCTATGGGTCGGTCATTTTTGACCGAAGACCAAAATCGTCACTATTTTTTTTACGACCACTTAGCATGCTCGGATCATGACCTCAATTTTTTTTTGTATTCACATACCTAATGCCATAAAAGTCACCAAGTTTCATAACATTCCGATGAAGCTGTGATTTTTAGAAATTCAAAACAGAAAATTTATCGGTCAGAAATGACCGAGGACCGTCTGAGGGATATATATATATATATATATATGTGCACAGTATTTATTTATTTTTTTGTCAAAAATAAAGTCATCAACTAAGATGTTACTATAGTATTTGTTCCAATGTAGGCTATATTCAAATAAATGAATACATATAGTAAAATGTAGGCCTATAATTTATTTTTTACAAAGAAAGAGTACACTTGAAATATTGTTGAAATTGTAATTGTTGTTGTAATTGTAACCTTTTTAATAAAATAGCAAAACATATATTTACAAGGTAGATGTAAGCTAAATCTTAAAAGGTCAATATAAGCCTTCTCTTTAAATTATTTGTATTGTGCTTTATATTAGTGACACATTTGGGGAGAAGATTTTGTTTTTTTCATAACCATGCATAAACATTATTCTCTCAAAAATACAAACATGTACATACATGTTGCTCACATATTATGGTAGCCCTGTTTTGTGCTAAATAGTGCATTTACACCTTTGCCATTAATATGTGTATAAGCAACTGAAAAAAGCACAAATGTCAGGGCATTTCAAAACATCCCAAGGGCCCCAAAAACACCTCAGACCCCAGAGGGTTAACATTGTTTAGAAAGGTAAGTGTGTTATTAAATTATTATTTTAAAGAGGCAAGTTTTTTTATTATTATGCTTGCATAAAAAAGTGAAAGATAGGATGGTCAATTTACCCCCAGATGGCTCAATTTACCCACTGACTGGGATCAACTTACCCCTAGCCTGGGGTAAGTTGAGTCACATGAACACTTTTTTTTCTGAGGTCATATTTTCAAGGCTCTTTGTCATAGGTGCATTTTTTAATTTTCAGTTTATAGGCAACATCCCAAATTAACAGTGGATGTCTTCATTGTACTTCTGTCTCAATTTCCCTTGCCTTGAGATCCACATAAGTAAAAACTGGCTCATCTTACCCCACTCTCCCCTACTAGGTGCGTTGCACATACTATAGTTAGGTGAAGCACATACTTATTTCACATACTACGGCCAGTGCTACCATAGCAACAGCTTTCTGGGTTGCGTCCATGTTTTTCTCCGACTCGGACGCGCAAAACATACCAGAACGCTTGAAGTGTGGAAGTGTGGACATATCCGAGGTCCGAGTCGGTTCGTTGACAATAATAGAACGCACCATTACGTCTCTTTTTTTTTTTTTTTTTTCATTTTCACATCAAAAACATTAAAAAAACCAAACAAACAAACAAATACAAAAACAAGAAAAAAAAACAGTATTATACATTTCACAAAAGGAATGTGATGGACAATTGCCGAAAAACCCTCAAGGGGCTTAATTAGTGGCAATCTCCATAGAAACAATTATATTTAACAAATTAAAAACATATTGTAATACAATTTAAAATTGGATTTAAAGCACAAACCCATATGGAAAATTCAAACAACTTAGTAACAATAATTTTACTCTCTAACTCTCTTACTCGTCTACCATTACGTCTCTATATTTAAAATAAATATTCAGAGTTCAATACAAGTTGAGCTCAATCAACCTCATAGGTATGTTGATTAACAAAAAAAAAAAAAAATCATGCTGACTCCCTCCTTTTTATAAAATAATTGAGGGTTTAAAAACAGAAATGTGAAGCTTATAATTTTATAAAAGCACTTAAATCAATTATGCAAAAATGCATGTATTATTTCAGCTGTAAATGGTTTAAAACATTTAAAGTTTACGGACTGGCCCCATTTTCTTCCATTGTAAATGTCTCACTGTAACCCAGATTTTTTTTTTTTCTTTTTTTTTTTAAATGAGGGACAAGTAGAAATGTATTTTTGTGGTAAACAAATTATGCAACAAATGATGTCAATTGAACTTAAACTAAACTTAAATCTGGTTTGTTCCTTTTATATTTATTTTTTCCCCGTCTATAAGGCCTTTAGGGTTTTTTTTTTTTTTTTTTTTTTGTTTTTTTTTTTCATGATCACAAAACATACACGTAATATAGCATTTATGCTGCTGGATTGTGAATGAGCGATTCATTTTTCCTTTTTTTGTCAAGTCAAGTCACCTTTATTTATATAGCGCTTTTAACAATACAGATTGTTTCAAAGTAGTTGTACAGTGATAATAGGAAATGAATGGAACAGAGATTGTTTTGGTTTTACAGCAGCTCTAGAAAGAAGTTCTTGTCTAAGTTAGTTTTTTGATTGATTCACTTGGAAAAATTATTAGTTATTAATTTAGGGGCCGCTTACACGCCACAGTTTTAAAGAAAACAGAAAACTTTTAATGCGTTCTGGCTGTTCATTTGCATGACAACAGTGTTTGGTGGCTCGAGAACGCAAACTTTGAAATAGGTTCCAAGGTGCAAGTTTTAAAAAATTTGAAAACATCATCATCTCCGTGTTAACTTCAAAAACGTGAATCTGTGAAAACGGTGACGGCGTACACGGGCATATTACGCGTTTTTATATAGGTATGCGTGTTTGAATATATATGTGCACAGGCACCTAGTCTTTCTTTACAAAGTGACATCGCCAAATTACTTGTCTGGCCTGCATAATAGAGAATTTTTTGTCGTTTCCGCGGATCCATGCGAACTAGAAATAATTTTTATAACGTTTTATCTGTGCAGAGGTAAAGGGAAGGGAAGGAGGCCTTCGCAAGGGAGAGTCTAGTTGACACTTCAGGGCTGCTTTTTCGTCTTGTCTATGTGCAGGTCCTTCATCAGGTCTGAATACGGCCTGGATTACGGCGGACTACGGTAAACCTCGGGATAAACAGAGAGGCTAATGTTGCCGTACCCATAGATGCCATTCTTCTTATGATGTAACCAGTACATCAGGATTTATGGGAAGTGTTCCCGGTTCAGGCTGACCTAATTTATGCAGCCTAACATTTTACATGATTTGAATTATAGAAGTTGATACTGTGTTATGTGTATGGTAGGTTAAAGATATGTGTTTTTATGTGTTTTAAGAGATGTGTTAGCCAGCTTAAAAGTTTTCGGTATGTATCCTAATGACAAAGATGAATTAATGATATTTAGAAGAGGATCTATGACCTCTGCAAGCATCTTTCAATAACTTAGTCGGCATATAGGGTCTAATATACATGTTGATTTAGATGATTTAGTTTAGACAATTCTTCCTCTCCTATAGCAATGAATGAATGGAATTGTTCCTCAGAGAGTCTACAATGCATTGCCTGATGCGATACTGTAGCAGACGGTTGCATAGTTTTAATTTTCTCTCTAATATTACCAATCTTGTAAGTAAAGAAGTTCATAAAGACATTACTGCTGTGCTATTTGGAAACACTGGGGTTGAAGCTTTATTGCCTCATTAACATACTATTCATACAGTAAAGACTATGCCGTTTGATTTGATTATTATTTAATTACATTTCTTACTTGAATGCTGCTGTTAAACCTTTACTGTATACCTGAAAAAATTAAAGCAGGTTTTTAATTTGGATCTTTCTTATGTTGTATTTGTCCATGTTTTTTCTATGCTGATGTCGTCATTGCCTTGTACAATAAATACACATGATTCAAGGAAAACAATTCAAAATTGTTCATTTAAAATCAGTACTCAGTCAACAGAAGTAATGTTGTTTTATGAAATATTATTAATAATGTTCTTTACAAATAAAAATCTTGGTTACAGTGAGACCAAATCTAAGTGGGGAAAAAAAAACCTAGAAAACCTCTGACCCCTTCATTTCTAAAAACAACTTAATCTCTTTCATTTCATGTGTACTTACCAGCTGTGATGAGTATTATAACTGAAGACAGTAAAATGAGTGTCAGGCATCTCTCCATCTCTCTCTGCTTGATTAATTCAACATCCAGTACAAGCTTCTCCGCACTGATGATACAGAAGTACAGGCGTCCTCTCTCAGCCCCCTTAATGAGAGAGAAAGAGGTTCAAAACCCTCCAATCACACTCACTGTTACCTTATTAGACAGAACAGAGGAAATCATCAAACAACTTCAGTGACAAATCAGATCAGGCTTTTATGATTTTCTCCATATATATATATATATATAACTGTCAGTGCTTATGAACTCCTCCTCCCCACCCATCAAGACTGAGGGGATGCAGAAACACACACACACACACACACACACACACACACACACACACACACACACACACACACACACACACACACACACACACACACACACACACACTCTCTCACACACTCTTGAGTCTTGACTTACAGGAGACAGGAAACTCTCCAGTTTATTTACAGCATCAAAGCCCAACACCTGCAGAGAAGAGATAAAAGCTCTCATAACTAACTGTGATATTAGTGTATAGGCTACATACGTTAGCATGATATTAACACGTAATAAACTCAACTCTTTAAATTAAATACTATTGCAATTTTAAAAAAAAATAAAAAGGAGGCAGAAAAGACATTCTCCTTAAAATGTATTGTGTGAAACATTTCATCACTTTCTCAAGATAATTCTCATATTGCACAAAAGTGGTTTGTTTCAAATGGCCCACAAAAACCATAATCGTCAAAGTGAAGGTGAGCTTGTTGTTCATCTTGTTTCCAGCAGAGTGAGCCTGTGTGCTTCTTTTCTGCTAAGCACCCTTGTATAGAGTGGTGCAGGGATGATGTAGACTGGGTAAACCCATAGACATAATAGAGAGTAGATGCCGCATCGACCACTACTGCCTACTGGCGCTGACGCGCCATGGGGCCGCCATCTTGGACTGGTCACCCTCTCCATTCAGTGTAATCTGTTTGGCAGGTGCAATGAGCTGTCAGCGCATTTAATTAATCATACCTCACTGAATACCGAACTGATTTTCACCGGCCGGTGCAGTAAACATAGCCTAGCTAGCTGGCTACAATTTCAGTACAGTAATATCAAAGATCCTTGCTCCTTCTCAACTCTCTGGTAATATTCTATTCACAAAATACAACCAATAGTAAGTTAAATCTTACTTGTGAAAAGTAATCCCCAGAGCCCTGTTTGCGATGGTCGGCCGATTTGAGCAGGAATATGCTGCACAGTGCTCGGCATCTTGTTTCTTCTGCTGCTAAGCAACTAGGAGTATGACCAGTTCAAGATGGCGACCGCATTTCTTGCGCCCAGCGGCCAATAGGGCGTCTACTCTCTATTATGTCTATGGTTGAAAATACATAGCAGACTCCCCAGACCAATGTTCAATCTTAAAAGATTGAGCTTGGTCTGGTGATAGCCAGACTAGGGATGATGTATTTTTGTAGGCCAAACAGGTAGACACAGAAACATATGAGCATTTTAGCACTTTCGGTTCCATCAGCCTGTCAGTCATCAGTCAATGAGTTTTTTGTATAGGTTTTTGGTTAAATGCTTGAAATAAGGCCTGTGGTTAACACAAGCTCAATATTTTTTTTAAGTTTCATTCAACAATATAAAATACATCAGTAATACGCTCTTGTGATCTTTTAAAAGCTTTTACTTGTCTTTTAAAATGCTGTTGCTAACAAGTGGCTAAATGGGACTACAGAGGTTGTCAGGGACATTAAAGACTTAAAGGACGCACTATGTCAGGAGCCAATTCTTCAGAGTCCTGATTTTGGGAAACTGTCCACAGTACAGACTGATGCCTCACAACATGGCATTGGTGCTGTAGCCTACTCCTTCAAGAGGAACAAGGTCAACTCAAGCCAGTTGTATACATCAGTAGGAAACTCCTGCCCAGAGAGGTAAACTATTCCACTGTTGAAAAGGAGTGCCCTGGACTCTTTAAGGTATTATTTGCTTGGATGAAAATTCCGGTTGGAAACTGATCACTGAGCATTGGCCTGGTTAGGCCGCATGAAAGACACAAATGCTCGCAGTGGTTTCTGGCCATGCAACCGTTTGACTTTGAGGTGCTGCATAAGTCAGGGTCACAAAATTACTCTGCAAACTTTCTCTCGTGGACACCACACAAGCGGTGTCTGGAGAGGGAGGGGGAAATGTCACAGTGAGGCTCTGTGACTAGAGACTCTTATTTTGTAAAAGGACTCTTATTTTGACCGTGGTCTGAGAAGATACATGCATACATACAGTTTTCATACTAACATAACACATTATCTGTTTTGCGCAAATTTTAACACCAGTTAACACAGATATGTGTGTGTGACTGATTATGTATTTAGTGTTGTTCCTGTCCTCACCATGCCCTTTTTCTTTAGTTTAACATTTACTGAGTCATTAATTTCACTATGTTGATTTATGTATTGTGTTAAGAAATCAAACAAGACCGGTAACCATGTTAAATGTTTGTTGTTTTCAATTAACCACTTGCATAATATAAATTGTCATACTTACGTACTGGAACATTTTCCCATACCAGCAGACAAAACCCGGTCACAGTAACTGCCACCATTTTTGAAGATCTCTTTCCCGCCAATTTTGTGTTCTGTTTGATCCTTCGTTAAACATTGTTAAACATTAATAATTAATTGAGTTTGTTTTGTTTCCAATGTTTATATATTTTTGTATTATTCTAACAGTTTATCTCTTTGTTACTGTTAAATCTATTTTTTGTCTTTCTTAAATTTCTTTATTACCTTTAATCATTATGGTTTAGTCCAAGTAAGAGGGGCTTAGCCTTTTTAAGAGGGCCTCTCAGTGTTGTTAGTGCGAGTTGGTTTTGGGTCAATTTATTGGCATAGCCAAAAGTTTGTTTGCAAATAACTTTAAACAGTTTATTTTATTTTTGTTTTGTCTTTTTTGGATTTTCACTGTAAATACCACTTGCACTCTATTGGAAAACCTTTATTTTTTTTCACTTATTGGAATAAACACCGAACTTTTGACTTTGTCACTTCATTTTTACGCCTCTATCTGCCGGTACATTCAGAGCAGTGGTGCTGCTACTGTTTGAAACATCTTTGGGGCCTCTTTGTGGCAGTTGGCACACACCCGTCTCTGTTACAAGGTCTGTAGCTATTGACTCTGCAGAAAGTTAGCGACTTCTGCGCACTGTACGTCTCAGCATGCGCTGACCTCGCTCTGATTTTATTTGGCCTACCACTTGAGTTGCTGTTGTTCCCAATTGCTTCTACTTTGTTATAATAACACTAACAGTTGACCATGGAATATTTAGTAGTGATGAAATTTCATAAATGGACTTATTGCACAGGTGGAAAGCTACCACGGTACCATGCTTGAATTCACTGAGCTCCTGAGAGCGACCCATTCTTTCACAAATGTTTGTAGAAGCAGTCTGGATGCCTAGGTGCTTGATTTTATACAACTGTGGCCATGGAAGTGATTGGAACACCTGAATTCAATGATTTGGAGGGGTGCCCCAATACTTTTGGCAATATAGTGTAACCCCACTGTTGATGAACGGGACTCCTCCTCCACCTTACAGAGACACTTTACTGAGGAGACACACACATGATAAACTCACCCAGCTGTCATGAGAGTGAATGTGGGAAACACTTCAGTGTACATACAGCGCCAGAGTCTGACACCTGCAGAGAAGAGATACAAGCACTGATAACTAACTGCTGACCACAAACACTAAGACAGAGAGACATATCAAAGTACTGCTACAGAATAACAGTTTACAATATTTCATAGAACTTTATTGAATTTAGCATTTTGTGTACAAAAAAAGTTTGCAACATTCCCCAATTTCACAATACAATAATAATGACATAATATCCATGCACATAGCCAGTCTGATTTTAATTGCTAATTAGAAAACATTAAAATTAATAAATAAAATAAAAACATTAAAATTGGATTCAAATATAAAACAAGTACATAAAACAAATGAACAAGTACAAATGTACATGCTGTGTATGTCTGACTGTAAAAAACCCTCTGCGGGACATAAAGTGAACAACATGCTCTTCTGCTCAGTTCAAAGAGTCATTACATTCTTTTGAGGGAAAGATCCTTGATCACAGCTGCTTGTAAACTTACTTCCCAAAGTACATTCCAACGTTCTTTAGCTAATATAAATTTCCACCATCAGTGGGTCATTGAACTACATTCAAAAGAAATACGATAATTTTTATAGGTTGAAGATGCTGTGTGAAATATTAAAGACTGGAGCAGTGGAAGTTAAAGCATCCAAAATGTTACATAAAAGATTGGTGGACAGCAGTGGAAACTTGTATCTAAGACACTTAAACTCTGCAGAAAACGTACTCGGTTACTAACGTAACCTCGGTTCTCTCTAGAGAGGTTCTCTCGTATTGCGTAAGCTAGCTTACGCTGCGGGAAAGTCTCCTTTCACGAGATACTGAAGCCAAAAATTATCCTAATTTTTTAAAACTTGTCAACGCAGTGCGGCAGCCTGCAGACCTAGGGCAAGCGAATCGCGTGCCCATTGGCTGCTCTGCGGCAACTGCAGCAGCCTATGGCTGAGCCTTGCGCGTGACGTCACGTCCAATGAGCGCGCTTGGCGCGCTTAGTGCGTCACAGCCCGTCATTAGGGGTGTGGCTTAGCGTATATAAGCAAGGAACAGAGGCTGCTTCGCTGGTTTCTGTCGCATGAAGCGAAAATGAGCTCGTGGCGAGAGCACGGCGGGTTACGCAATACTCGTTCCCTCTCTAGAGAGAACCGAGGTTACGTTAGTAACCGAGTACGTTCTCTTACGAGAGGTTCTCTCGTATTGCGTAAGCTAGCTTACGCTGCGGGAACACCTTGTCAACGCCGTGCGCGCGCCCAGCATCCTGAATGAGTCCCATGGGGAGCCCAGGGAACGCGAAGCGGAGCTGGGCGGCCAAGATACCACAGTACACAAGCACATAATATGGGGCAGGGAGCGGCACAGCCGGTCCAACTAACACTTCCATATAGTGCAGCTCAACCAGTAGAGCTAAATCAGCAGCGTAGCCCGCGCACAGACAGTGGGCTGGCTTACGCGAGACTTAGACTGATAGCACTTTGGCCTGCAAGGCGGGAACTTCCAGGTTGTAAAACCTAACAAATGTGGAGGGGGAGGCCCAGCCTGCCGCTGCACAAATGTCATGAATGGGAATCCCACTGGACCACGCCCACGATGAGGCCATGCCTCTGGTGGAGTGTGCCCGAATGCCCAAGGGGCACTGCAGGTTTTTAGATGCGTAAGCAGCTGCGATAGCATCGACTATCCATCTGGACAGAGTGTGTTTCGAGGCGGCGAGACCCTTGGTGCGCCCACCAAACGAAACAAAAAGCTGCTCTGAACGCCTGAAGGCGGCGGAGCGCGAAATATAGCTTCTCAGCGCCCTAACTGGGCAGAGGAGGTGACTATCTGCCTCGCAGCCAGTATTCGGCAGGGCTGAAAGGGAAATGACCCTGAAGGGAGTGCCCAAAGTTTTTGGGACGTACCCATGCCTCGGTCTGAGAATAACTTTAGAGTCATTGGGTCCGAACTCGAGGCACGCAGCGTTAGTGGATAACGCGTGAAGGTCTCCCACACGTTTTACTGAAGACAGAGCTATCAGAAAAACGGTTTTGAGCGTGAGGTATTTCATATCCACAGTTTCTAAGGGTTCAAAGGGATGTGCTTTCAGTGCGTCTAAGACCAGTGAAAGATCCCACATAGGAACCGAAGGGGGTCGCGGGGGGTTCATCCTCCTCGCTCCTCTAAGGAAGCGGATGACAAACTCGTTCCTTCCTAATGCGCGGCCCGGCTCTGAAACAGAGAGCGCTGAAATGGCCGCGACATAGACTTTGAGCGTGGAGGGGGACCTGCCCGCGTCCAGTAGCTCTTGAAGGAAGCACAATACTTGCGAGACCCCACATGTCTGTGGATTGAGCCCTTTGGTAGTGCACCATTTGTTAAACACAGACCATTTAGACGTGTAGAGCCGCCTCGTGGAGGGGGCTCTAGATTGTATGATCGTGTTCATCACCCCTTCTGGTAGATCAGCATGTAATTGTTGAGGCTCCACGCATGCAGAGACCAGTGCTCTGGGTGGGGATGCCAAATCGAGCCGCGGGCTTGAGAGAGAAGGTCTCTCCGCACCGGAATCGGCCAAGGGGCTGAGTCTGCCAATTGTATGAGTTCCGGGAACCAAGCTTGGTTCTCCCAGAACGGGGCTATGAGGAGCACTGTGTGGCGCGCTTTCCTGACTCTCTCGATAACCTGAGGCAGCAGAGAGACTGGTGGAAAGGCATATAGCGGGCCGCTGGGCCAAGACTGGGCCAGCGCGTCCTCGCTCTTTGAAAAGAACGCTGGGCAGTGCGCGTTGTCTTTTGACGCAAAGAGGTCGACTTTCGCTCTGCCAAAGCGGCGCCACAGCGACTGGACTGTTTGGGGGTGTAGAGACCACTCCCCAGGGGGAACATTGTCCCTGGACAGTCTGTCGGGGCCCTCGTTCAGATGGCCAGGCACATGCGATGCTCTCAGAGAGCGCAGAGAGTGCTGAGCCCATACGAGGAGGCGTTCCGTCAGGGCGCAGAGTTGCTTTGATCTGACACCGCCCTGGCGGTTCAAATAGGCCACTACTGAAGTGTTGTCCGTGCGGACTAGAACATGGTGACCATGGAGGAAAGGGAGGAAGTGCATGAGCGCTTTCTCGACCGCGAGCATCTCTAGACAGTTTATGTGTAGGAGATTCTCCTGGTCTGACCAGTGGCCAAAGACCGGTCTGCCTTCGAAGAGCGCTCCCCAACCTAGGTTGGACGCGTCTGTCGAGACAACTTTCCGGTGTGAAACCACTCCCATATTCACTCCTGTGTGATACCATTCGGCTGCTAGCCAGGGCTGCAGGGCTGAGACACAGACCTGAGTCACTCTGATTAGCGAGCCGCCGGTCGCCCAGGCTCGATGGGATACGCGCGTTCTCAGCCAGCGTTGAAGCGGGCGCATGCGCAGTAAACCCAGCTGAAGAACCGCTGCAGCTGAGGCCATATGCCCCAGAATGCGCTGGAATGCCTTCAGGGGAACCCGGTTGCCTTCTTTGAAGGATGCAGCGAGGCGCTGGATGCGGCGTGCGCGCTGCTCCGACAATCTGGCCGTCATCGCCACCGAGTCCAGTTCTATTCCGAGAAAGGAAATCGACTGCCGGGGCGAGAGCGAGCTCTTGGTCCAGTTGACCGCTAGACCCAGACCCTCCAGGTGGTCGAGTAACGCTGTTCTGTGAGACACAAGTTCTGTCTCTGACTGCGCTAGAACGAGCCAATCGTCCAAGTAGTTCAGAATTCGCATTCCCTGACTCCTCCGTAAATGTACGGGGTGCTAAAGACAGGCCGAACGGCAGGACTGTGTATTGATAAGCTCGACCGTCGAAGGCGAATCTCAAAAATGGCCTGTGACGGGGAGTTATCTGGATCTGGAAATAAGCGTCTTTCAGATCGAGAGAGATAAACCAGTCTCCTGGGCGAATTTGCGCGAGGATCTATCTGGTTGTAATCATCCTGAACGGCCGTCTCATGAGAGCCTTGTTCAGATGTCTCAGATCTAAAATAGGTCTTAATGCTCCGTCCTTCTTGGGAACGAGGAAGTAACGGCTGTAAAAGCCTGACTCGCTCAGGGAAGGATGTACCTGTTCTATGGCCCCTTTTCGCAGCAGCTTTGTTATCTCTGCTTGAAGCAGATGTGCTGTTTCCAAACTCACTTTCGTTTCCGTCTGCGCTAGAAAGCGCGGAGGGCGACGAGCAAATTGGAGCGAATAACCGTGTCTTATGGTGTTGAGCACCCATTCTGACGCGCCCTGAATAGCCTCCCATGCTTTTGCATGCATGGCTAGGGGTCGAATGGTCTCTGGGTTCAGATCGCCGCGTTGCGCGGGATGGGGAACCTGTATCAGAGAAGACGGGGCGGCGCGCGCGCCGCCGATGCTCGGACACGAGGGCAGAAGAACAGGGCTGGCCGACTGTGCAGAATTTAGTAGCTCGATCTCGGACGATGGAGCGTGAACTGCTGTCAAACATCCCAGGCGCGAGAGCGGCGTGGGGATTACGGTGTCTGAAAGTGGGCGCGCGTGCTCGTGAGCTGGCGCGGGATTTGCACTAATGACACGGCCAGTGTTTGGGGGCTTTATGAGGTTTGCAACCTGTCTGGCAGAGCGGGCAGTGGGCAGGTGTGAGCACAGGGCTGTGGGCACATTTCCTACACTTGATGCTCGAGCGGAAAGTTTCCGCTTTAAGAGATAGCGCTCTGGACGCGTTGCCATGGGAACCTGGTCTGTGTGAGGCATTGAGCACACGGGAGTGGGCACTTTTTCTATACTTAATACCCCTGCGGCTTGAGCCGTGGCAAATTGAGGTAACTGAGTGACAGAGCGAGCAGCGAGTAGTTGTGAGCACGGAAGTGTGGGCACATTTACTACATTTAGAACTCGAGCGGTGTGTGGCCGCTTTATGAGAGAGCGCTCTGGGCGCGTTACCATGGGGATTGTACTTGTGTGAAGCAGTGAGCACATGGGTGTGGGCACATTTTCTACACTTAAAGCACTTATACTCTTTTTGAGATTTATCTGGGTCGCCGTGAAAACGGCGTTTGTGTGCAGGCGAGCGAGTGTTAATACTGGCTCGTTGGCTGCGGTGTGTGCTGCTGCAGTAGCCTGAACATAGGGGACTGACAGAGCTGTGCGTTTTGATGGCGGTCCGGCCGTAGCGGGACTCAACCATCTTTTCCTCCTTGCGGATGCTAGGAGGACTTCGCGGGCTCGGGCTTCAACACGATCTTGGACCGCGGGCCCCGTGGGGGCGGCGGTCTGTGACGGCTGGTCGAGCGCGACCTGGGGCGATTGCCCTGGCGTCGCTGCGAAGCGCTGGGAGGCTTGGAAGAGCGCTGGTTAGAGCTGCGCACAGGAGGCTGAGTTTGAGGGCGGCCTGTGGCTGAGCTCGAACGGCGGGGCAGGAAGAGGTCCATCGCCTGCGAAGCCTTCTGTACTTCAGAGAACCGATCCACAATTCCGCTGACCGCAGGGCCAAAGAGGCCGGTGGGCGAGAGTGGTGCGTTGAGAAACACAGCGCGCTCTGACTCACTCATGTCCGCGAGCGTCAACCAGAGATGTCTGTCGATGACGGTGAGCGCGGCCATGGATCTGCCGATGGCTTGAGCAGCGGTCTTGGTAGCGCGCAGCGCGAGATCCGTAGCGCTGCGCAGATCGGTAAAGGCAGACTGATCCGAGCCCTTCTCGTCCAGTTCACGGAGGAGGTCGGCTTGAAGGATCTGAAGAATAGCCATTGAGTGCAGGGCGGAAGCAGCCTGGCCGGAGGCGGCGAAAGCGCGGCCGGCGAGAGCTGAGGTGGTCCTGCAGGCTTTAGACGGCAGGGCAGACTTTGAGCGCCATCTAGCAGACGGCGGGCAAAGGTGCGTTGCCACAGCATCCTCAACGGCGGGGATGCCGTTATAGCCGTTCTCGGCGGCTCCGTCCACCTGGGAGAGAGCCGAGGAGACTGGCGAGCGGAGTCTGGTGGAGAACGGAGCGTTCCAGGACTTAGAGAGCTCGGCGTGGAGCTCAGGCAGGAAGGGTGCTGACCTAGAGGCAGGCGCAGGGCGGCGGCTAGGCAGAAAAAACCCGTCGAGGCGATTGGGCTCCGGCTCCTTAGGTGGGGACCAATCCAGTCCCATTCTCTCGACCGCTAAAGTGAGGAGGCGGAGAAGCTCTGCGTCAACACTAGCGCGGGTTCGAGAAGACTCCAGAGTCGAGGGGGCGGAGCGGTGCGAGCCCGACCACTCCTCGCTGTCAGACGCGAGCAGAGAGCAGCTGTCAGCGGCATCATCTGCATCGTCCCCCAGGGCGACGGCAGTGCGGGCAGTGGCCGGCCGCTGCGCGTCGGAGAAGGGTGGGGGGGAAGGAGAGAGCGAGGCTCGCGGGAGAGGTTCCGGCGAGCGCTCAGCTGTAGCGTCCAGTTCCGGCGGCCTTTGAGAGCGACGTTTCTTCTTTCGTGGCCCGGAAGAAGCGGCCGGAGAAGATGGAGTTTCCTCAAGTTTAGCGAGTCGAGCCCGTAGGGTCGACATCGGTAACTCCTCACACTGTTCGCAGCCGCCCTCGGAGAGAGCGCGAACAGCGTGGTCAAAACCCAGGCAGAGAGCGCACAGCACGTGGCGGTCTCCGTCGCTGAGCGAGGCTCTGCACGAGCCACAGGATGTGCGAGGCATTTGAAACAACGCCTCGCGCTCTTTTAGATGCAAGTGTGTCGCGGCGGACACACACACACACAACACAGAGCAGAAAAGGATATATGTGCCGGATGGCGCAGCAGGCAGGGAAGGCTGAAGGCGGCGAGCGGCCGGCGTCCTCAGGCTGAGATCCTCGGCGTGCTGGTCGCTGGATTCAACGGCGGCTTCCTCGGAGATCAGCGATGCGAAGAGCTTCGCTGAAGAGACAGAAATCAGCGAAGCAGCCTCTGTTCCTTGCTTATATACGCTAAGCCACACCCCTAATGACGGGCTGTGACGCGCTCATTGGACGTGACGTCACGCGCAAGGCTCAGCCATAGGCTGCTGCAGTTGCCGCAGAGCAGCCAATGGGCACGCGATTCGCTTGCCCTAGGTCTGCAGGCTGCCGCACTGCGTTGACAAGTTTTAAAAAATTAGGATAATTTTTGGCTTCAGTATCTCGTGAAAGGAGACTTTCCCGCAGCGTAAGCTAGCTTACGCAATACGAGAGAAACTCTCGTAAGAGAACTTAAATGCTTTAAAAGGATTTGATGCAGTGGGTGTGGTTTCAGTTATAAAGTCCCTCCTTGTTTTCCTGGCTCCTCCTCCACATCATCATAGTCTGTTGGTAGAAAACAAGAGCAAATTAATTGATCAATATATGCTTTAAAAAGTATTATAAATGAACACATCAAAATTGGCAGTCAAGTTAAATGAACTATCATGATCGCAGACATTTATATTTGAAAGTGATTATAAAAAACTAAACGTAAACGTTCAGTGTAAGGTAAAAAGGTGTCAGTAACGTACCAAACATGTCACTCATATATTCCCTGATATTCTTCACATCATCATACTCCTCCTGAACACCCTCTGATATAAATGTGTCCATTATTAATTACATGAGTATAAATGGCACTATAATTTGACAATAAGACAATCAAATAAACAAACAAAGAAAAAAAAAATAATTTGAGAGAGTGATTTGAATCCCACACCTGCTTTATCATTGGAGAATTGTCGTACAATGATGACATCATCATAATTTTCTGGCAAATCAAAAGAGACAAATAAACAAAATAATGAAAAATTAAATGCATCCATTAAATGTGCACAATTTGGGATTTTGAAACAGTGCAAATGTATAATTATGCATATAAATCTATATTGTTAAAACCTGTAAATGATAATAAGAAATAAACCTGTATCACGAGATCTCAGTCCAACAGTGATTATATCATCATAATTCTCAGGTGTGATTTGCTGCTCTTCTAAATGAGTAAACAGCAAGGAGGAAATAAACAAAAACTGCTTTAACTATTCAGAGGTCCAATAGTTCATTTAATTTAGTGAAATGAGTTAAAGTCACTGACCTTTATTTGACCCTTCAGTGGTGGTGATGTCATTATAGTAGTCAGGTGCGGCTCCTCCTGCAGAATTTGCTTTAAAAAGAGTAGATGAAAGAAACAAAAGATTAAATAAATCCTTATCTGAATTATTACACGATGCTGAATGGTTTATATAATTTAAACTTAGTAACCTGCTAAGTGAATGTTTTTAATTAATTTACTGTAACATTCATTCATTTCTGTATGTAGAAGATTAGATTTGAGTTATATTGATTTATATTTGAGTCCTCTAACCTGAAAGAAGCTCATCAGCATCTTCATACCCAGAATGCTGTTCTTCTGAAAGGACACTTCCTATTATGGAGAAGTAGATTCATCGGACACACACGTTCACAATCGAAAATCAGCCAAAATCTCCACTTCCTTTGAATCTCAACACTAACACTGTATAATTTCAGATAACATACAAAAGTCCCTCAAATGGATATATGTGATTAACTCTACTCTCCGCTATGAATAAAGTGATTATGATCTCCTAAAATCAGACTCTATGACATTTACTCACCCCTCTGAGTGAAGAAACTCTGTCTATTAGTGGGTCTGTGATGAAGCTCCTCATAAACGGCCTCAGTCGTCGTCCTGTGTCTCCTCTTAGAGAGAGCTGTGAGTGTAGACAGACAAACCTGCTGTCAGTTCACAACACATGACTGATCACACACTGAATAAGACACAATATGACAGTCTCTGGATCTCTCCTACCTCTCCTCATCACTCTGTTCTGCTGAATCAGTATAAGCAGTGGCACTAAGAGCAGTAAGAGCAAAACTCCCAGTACAACCACAAGCACAGAGAGAGACACTGGAGGAGTTTGTGGAGGAGTGACTGATGTTGAGCGCACTGTCTGAGAAACTGGAGGAGAAGCTGATGTTGTTGTGGCAGGAGTAGTGGACACTGACAAATCTAACAAAACAGTCACAAACAGTATTATTAGCACTAAAATTATGTTTAAAAAAAAGAAAGACAAACATTGCTCAGTGTTTTGCTCTGACCTGCACAGGTGAGTCCAGCGTGCTCTTTGTGGGAGCAGTCAGTGTGGTTCTTCAGGGAGAGAGGACAGTCCCACAGGTGAATCTCATTCCCTCTGCACTCGACTCTGTTCAGCCACACAACACCTTCACCAGCACCAAAGGCTGAATTCCCATCAGCCCTCAGTGCTGCTCCACAACCCAGCTGCCTGCAGACCACCTGAGCATCGCTGATGTCCCACAGATCAGCACAGACTGAACCCCACACAGCGTTATGATACACCTCCAGCCTCCCAGAGCACCGGCCCAAACCTCCACTCAGTCTGAGAGGAAGGCGTTCTAAATTGCACATAGAAGACAACACACTGATATCCAGAAGAGTACTATTCTGGTCACATGATTGTTATGATGTTCTTTGCCATCAAATTAACAAATGCCATCATACCTGAACACTGTCTCTGGTAGGGAGATGTAGACCATGTCAAATAGCTTCGAGGAGATTCAAGACTTTTATGTTCTGGATTCACAAGTTAGACCATTATAAACATTATTCATTTTTGTTAATGTTTATTAATAAACATGCTAATGTTAACTAATGAAACCTTTTTGTAAAGTGTTACCAAAAAAAGGATATGTCTCCATAATGCTGACAATTTACAGTGTCGCAATGACTGTCTTTTGGCAGTGCCGCAGCTGTCAAGAGTTCAATGTGAGTAGATGACATGAAGCGGCCTGAGTTAAACTACACTGATAACAGGTGGGCGTTAATTTCCCAATACAGCTGCAGATCGCAGTGAAGTTCAGTGGGATTTTTGTCCCCAAAATGATAAGCAGCAGTCATATACCTTATTTGGGGAGTATTTTAACGTATGGTGCTGCAAGCCATGCTCCTTTTCTCCCATCAGTATTTGGCACAGAATGCAATTCATACATGTTTGTGGGGTAGTGCTCAAAACAGAATTCCTTAATTTTTTTGGCTTGACCCTGACTTTATTTGTATTCTTAGTAGTGTTTAAAAAGTTTCTGTTTAATTAATTCAGTTGCTGTTTTTATCTAGTATTAACATGGAGACCAGAAATAGGACAACGGAAGTTCGAATCTGTCATGGCAGCACTTGGTGGAGAATATATTATACCTTACCTGAGCAGGTGATTTGGGCCACTTCATCTTCACCACAGTCATTCTGTCCCCAGGGTGAAGACGGACACTGCCACAGATTTGTATCATGTTGTCGACATTTTACTTTATCCAGCCAGTTACGAGCTGATTCCACCCTTGTTATAGAATTGGAAAAAGCACCAGATCTTCCACAGTTCAGCTCTTGACAGATCAGACTCACTGTGTCTAATTCCATCTGGTTCCAGCACACATTACCCCAGGATCCATTGTAGAAAACCTCCACATTCCCTTCACAGCCCCCAGTTAACCTGATCTCTTTAAACTCTAGATGGAAACATGAACACAACCTAATAGCTTTCATCGAACTCCATTTATTTCAACTACTGAATTTTACATATATATATGGATGACTGAAATATACCAAATAATATTTTAGATTTTAAATGTTACAAAATAGTTTTTTTTTTTAGTTGTGTTTACCTGAGCACACGACTCCTACATCCTCCTTGTGTCGACAGTCATGTTTCCCCCAGCCTGGAGAAGAGCAGTTCCACAGGGACGTCTCATTCCCCTCACACTCCACCTCATCCAGCCATATGGGTCCAGAACCAGGACCAAACCAGGCTGGTACCTGCTGGTTACTGAGGGCCACTCCACACTGCAGCTGTCTGCACACCACATGGGCATCTTTAATATCCCAGGAGTCATCACACACTGTCCCCCATGAGCCGCTGTGAAAAACCTCCAGCCTCCCTGCACAGTCTCCCCCAGAACCCACCAGCCTGATGGACCCGTGACCTGATATTCAGAGAGAGAAAAACACATTATTGATCACTAACAACTGAAGAATCTGCCCAGATGTTGTTGTTCTCACCAAGGCAGGTGATTGACAGCTGTTGTGTGGAGCTGCAGTTGAGAGTTTGTGGAGAGCTGCAGTTCCCCAGATGAGCTTCACTCCCAGAGCACTGGAAGCCCATCACACACTCATGACTGTGTTCAGGACTGGATGAAGAGGAGCCGGAGAAGTTCAGCACAGAGCCACAGCCCAGCTGTCTGCAGACCACAGAGGATTCAGTGAGACTCCAGGAGTCCAGCAGAACTCTCCTCCAGACCTGATGGATGGAAACTTCCAGCTCCCCCTCACACTGTCTCTCTCCAGACAACCGCGCCAGACCCTCATGAACAGCCAGAGAGGAATCTGAGGAGAAGATCTCATGTTTTACTAAAGTAAGACTTGTGTTTCAACAATATAAAATAGTGTTTATATATTATATAGAGAGTTTTTCAGTAGTGTGTCAAATAAGTTTACCAGAGCAAATGACTCCAACATCTCGTCTATGAGAACATTCAGCTCGACTCCATGAAGAGACGGAACATTCTGAGAGTTTTGTTTCATTCCCGTCACAATCAAACACATCAGCCCAGATTTCACCACTTCCCTCTCCAAACCAGTCTGATCCCACAACAGACACAGCAATCCCACAATTCAGCTGTCTACAGAGGACACTGGCAGCTCTCATATCCCAGCATGCATCACACACTGTTCCCCATTCATTGAGGAACCGAAGCTCCACTCTTCCAGAACAGGAGTCTGAACCGTTTACCAGTCTGAGATCAGTGTAACCTGTGCAAAGAACTTTTGTCATTACAATGCCTATTAAAAAGAAAACATATAACATGTAAACCAATCTTGTTTGAGAAAATTCTTTACTTTATGTGTGCGATATAATGTAAAGAGGGGTCAAATATTACTTAACCATTCAGTAACAATGAAAAAAACACTTAGGGAAAGAAAGTTATATAATCAGTAAAAATAAAAACAAATAAAGAGACACTTAATATTAATACTTTACCATAGCATATCAGGCCCACATTATTGTCACTGGTGCAGTTGTGTTTGTGTGATGATGATATTAAACAGAATGAAATCTGAGACTCATTTCCTCTGCACTGAATCTCTTGTGTCCACATCTGAGCGTCTCCTTTGCCAAAAGCATCTTCTCTCAGCACCTGTACAGGAGCCCCACAGTCCAGCTCTCTACACACAACCTCTGCATCCTGCTGGTCAAAGGCAGCGTCACACACTGAGACCCACGACTGATCATCAAGTATCTCTAACCTCCCAGAGCACAGGTGAGATCCGTTAACGAGTCTGGAAGGTTTATGACCTGTTTATATTACATGAACCACAAATTATTTTTTCAACACAATACACGGCAACACAAATTCTTGGGCAACAGGTGGAAACAACAAGTGTGGAATGCAAAGCGTAATTTACCTGAACAGATGACCCCGGCATCCAAACTGTGAGTACAGACATGTATACTCCATCCTGATGATCCACAGTTCTTCAGTGTTGACTCAGATCCAGCACATAAAATAGTATTCACCCAAATTGGTCCTGATCCTGGTCCAAAATGAGCACCACCCAGAGCATCTACAGGTTCTCCACAGTCCAGCTCTCTACACACCACTGCAGCATCAGCCGAATCCCAGAAGTCATGACACACTGTTCCCCACTGACCTCTATGATGAATCTCCACTGTACCAGCACAGCGACTGTTACCACCAACCAACCGCACATTTTTTTCACCTATATGTGACAAACGAAAAAAAAGCAGGAGACTGTGAATAAAAGTAGGATATTTAATAGATATTACTCACATATTATTTTAACTCTTACCAGCACACAGCAGCCCCTGGTCATCATCATGAGAACAGTTGTGTTTATTTGATAGTGATGTTGGACAGAGGTGAATCTGAGATTCATTTCCTCTGCACTGAATCTCTTGTGTCCACATCTGAGCATCTCCTTTTCCAAAAGCATCTTCTCCCAGCACCTGTACAGGAGCCCCACAGTCCAGCTCTCTACACACAACCTCTGCATCCTGCTGGTCAAAGGCAGCGTCACACACTGTGTACCAGGTGTTTCCATGAAAAATCTCCACTCTTCCAGAACAGTGAGAATCTCCAACAAGCCTGACACCTTAAGCAAAAGATTTTTTAAAAAAGAAGAAACTACTTATATAAACTTTATCTATTTGTGTAATTCTTGTCATTCATTTTCTAGCACAGAGAATCGTGTAAAAAAAAGGAATAAGGTAAAATAATAATTAAATAACTAAATAATTTATCTCTCTTATATCCACTCTTTTCAACATACTGAAAGTTAATCAAGACTGGGCTTGTCGACTACCAAATTGACGAACGAACGAACAAACGAATAAATAAATCACCATTAAATATCATGCATTACTCACACAAAAGCTTCTAGATGTCATTTTATAAAATAAATGCCACATGGACCATCAAAAAAACAAAAACAAATTAAAATTTTGTGTTATACCGATGAAAGTCCTTCTGGCTTGGACCGAATTCAGGGTGAGCAAAAAAATAAAAGAACTTTCATTTTTGGATGAACTATCCCTTTATGATTGGTAGATCATTAAAGGGGTCATGAATTGGGAAATGACAAATTTCCTTGATCATTTGATAGATCATTGTACTGTAAAAGCATTGTGTAAGAATCGGAACTCAAAAATTCCTTGTTAGTCCAAAAACAGCTTTTATTGAATCCAAGCTCAGAAAACGACTCGTTTGGAATTATGTTGCATTATAACCATTATGTAATAGTGCGATGAATGACTGCCTCTGCACAATTAAATCAACGCCTACTTCTACATCACTGGGTCTTCGGATCCGCCCATTGGTGTGTTAGTGAGATGAGAAGAGAGATACAGGATTAATATCGATAGCTGTAATAGTAATAACGTAGTTCCATAGAGCAAGTTCCACATGTAATATGTATTTCACATGAAAGATGTGGTTTGTCATTTGATGTAGGATAGTTCTGTAGTTCTGGTGTAAATAAGGGCTTATCAGTGTTGTCTGATAAAGAGCCACTTGGCTCAAACCGTCACCAGTGGTGAGAACATGAAATAAATATTTTTCTATGTTTGGAGCTGTAGTGTGCCAACTTTTCCCCCCCAATTTTTTTTTGTGGTTGAGCACCCTCATTGAGCTTTTTTACCCGTTAGATGTGTGCACTTCTGTTGAATTTATATGCAAGATGCTAGCCAATCATAGCAGTGGGCATTTACATTCAAGCCTCACAGCAGACACACCCCTTCCAACACGCCCCTTTCATATCAGAGTGTTAAAATCAGGGTAGGAAATGGCCTTTGATTTCCAAATGATGTCAATTTTTGATGTAAAAATCATAATAACATTATCAGTGCACCTCAGGAAACATTATAAAATAATAAAAAATGCAGTTTATGACCCCTGTAATAATATATAATAAAAAAAATGGTGGGATTTGGAGCAGCTAACCTGAGCAAATGACTCCTGCATCTTTAGAGTGATCACAGTCATAAAAACCCCACTGTATTGATGCACAGTACTTCAGTGTTGATTCCGATCCAGTACATAACATAAGATTTGTCCAAATTGGTCCTGATCCTGGTCCAAAATGAGCATCACCCAGAGCATCTACAGGTTCTCCACAGTCCAGCTCTCTACACACCACTGCAGCTTCAGTCATATCCCAGTCCTCATGACACACTGTTCCCCACTGACCTCTATGAAGAACCTCCACTCTACCAGCACAGCGACTGGGACCACCAACCAGCCTTACTCTCAAATTATCTATATAATGAATAGCAAGAGCCAAGAAAAAGATATTGACAAGGGAATGCATCACACAGAGAGGAAAAAACTATTGTGAAGTTAATATGTATTCAACATTTACGGGAATTAAATTTGATTTTACTTGCTTAAATTTGAAAAAACTGATCAAACCTGCACACATCAGTCCAACACCGTTGTCACCGGAACAGTTGTGTTGGTGTGATGGTGATGTTGGACAGAGGTGAATCTGAGACTCGTTTCCTCTGCACTGAATCTCTTGTGTCCACATCTGAGCGTCTCCTTTGCCAAAAGCATCTTCTCCCAGCACCTGTACAGGAGCCCCACAGTCCAGCTCTCTACACACAACCTCTGCATCCTGCTGGTCAAAGGCAGCGTCACACACTGAAACCCACGACTGATCATCAAGTATCTCTAACCTCCCAGAGCAGCGAGAACCTCCAACCAGCCGGACTTCTGAATGAACATAAGAAAAGCTTTTGAATTAGTGAATGAAACTTACATCAGTTATTTTATTTTTCTTAATCTTTTAAAACAAAATACACATAAAACATAGGGAATTTCTTTGTAAAAATGTGCCTTTTTCAAAAATAAATAAATTAACCTATATTAAAACTAAGCTACAAAAATGGCTCTTACCAAAAAAAAAAGATTATTAATGATTTTGAATAATTATGGTTTGCTGACATCCCTGTTTTTTGTACGTTAATTAATGCATTATATACATACACTACAGTTCAAAAAATACAGTAAAAACATTTGGGTAGCACTTTATTTTACAGTCGTGTTTCACATGTACATACTTTGAATTTTTTTTTAAATCAGAACTAAAAAAAAATGTTCTTGCAGGATTAACATTTATATGCTTTTGAGAACAAAATGTACCAACACTTTAGCCAAAGTTAGAGTGTTGAAATTACGGAAGCATTTGGACATGGCTAGCGGCTAACTAAATATAACAGAAAAAAATCATGTAATGAGTCATGTTACCTTGGCCATGTACTGTACCTATTCTATATAAACTTTTAGAATATTAAATTATTATATAATATAATTCTTAGGCTAGGTTTTTCAATGTGGTTAGAGTAGCTACATATTGGCATCAGGGGTCGCCGACACAGTCAGAGGATAATATTGGAGTTGTCGGGGACACCTGGTTTAACTTAAGTCAGGTGCATACCTCCTGTAGTTATTACAATAACATGGTAATAAGGTACTAGCCCTGAACCGACCCCTAAACTTCAGTATTTGCATTCTCTGTTTGTTCTCATCTATTTTATGTCCAAATGGTAAAATAGGCATTAAGTAAAATAAAAAAAATCTCCACTCTATATATATATATATATGACTGCTTTTGACGGCTGTTTTTCTATAACACCACAAAACATTTAGCTTACCTGAACAAATGACTTGAGCACTCTTATTAAGACACTCGTCATGAATACTCGATTGCATGGATCCACATTTCTTAAGTGTAGACTCTGATCCATTACACATTGGATTTTTTATTAAGTTTGGTCCTGATCCAAGTCCAAACTGAGCATCACCCAGAGCATCTACAGGTTCTCCACAGTCCAGCTCTCTACACACCACTGCAGCATCAGCCAAAGCCCAGCCAACTCCACACACTGTTCCCCACTGACCTCTATGAAGAACCTCCACTCTACCAGCACAGCGACTGCTGCCATTTACCAGTCTCACATTCCTTTGGTCTGTAACAGAGAGAGACAGATAGCGAGAGAGTGAGAGATTGGTCTCTTGACAAATTTATGACACTAAAAATATTGCACCACCGTAACACCAAGCCATTTCAAAAGCTCTCTCATTGATTAATAAAAATGAATCATAGTTTTTGTCAAGTAGCATAAACAGCCATTTTTGATTTTGCCAAAATGAAATTAAACATCTGAAATAAAAAAATAAATGAATGCAATGAGAAAACCTAATTTAAAGATTTCAATCAAATTATTAATGTAAAACTGATTTTAAAGAACCACCGGTAACACTTTATATAACTCATTTATAAATACCATTAGTCAATGATGAACTGAAAATTTACAAAACATGACTATATGTTTTTAAATTATTAATAAGTGATGTACTAACATTTTATGAATGTTTTGTTAATGTTCAGTTATAAGTCATTTATAAATTATTACCTGATTGTTATTATAAAGTGTTACCCCCACCCCAACATTTGAATTGCATTCATTTATCAGTTTACTTTATCCACTTTTTAATCGTGCGGAATCGAAAGTTTATGCTTTCAGACAGGTTCGTTGCTGATTAGTCGCTGATTTGTCTGCTTCCAAGCTCTGGTCACAAGGCTACTCTTAACAATGAATCTTATCCATCTTAATGCACAAAAAACAACAAACATTGGAAAATTAGAAAATACACTATAGGATAAGAGCACCCACACCAGCCAAATGCTGTGGTCACATGTACTCACACTCATCACACTTTGTCCAATTACTCCCAGCATGCACTCAGAAAGAGAGAGTTGGAAAGAGGCAACATAATTAAAACAGCATTTTAATAAATAATGCATTTCGAACTAACTCCTACCAGTACAAAGCAAGCCAATGTTGTGTTCACAAGAACAGTTGTGTTTGTGTGATTGTGAAGTTGGACAGAGTTGAATCTGAGACTCATTTCCTCTGCACTGAATCTCTTGTGTCCACATCTGAGCGTCTCCTTTGCCAGAAGCATCTTCTCCCAGCACCTGTACAGGAGCCCCACAGTCCAGCTCTCTACACACAACCTCTGCATCCTGCTGGTCAAAGGCAGCGTCACACACTGAAACCCACGACTGATCATCAAGTATCTCTAACCTCCCAGAGCAGCGAGAACCTCCAACCAGCCGGACTTCTAAATAAGACACAGTCAACAAAAAACAAGGCATATACAGTATATTTATATATTCATTTATGAAGATCATAATTTGTCAACTCAATTTTATTTTGGTCTTTGAATGACTGAATAGTGGAAGGTAAATCAAATTTTAATTAACCTAAGGTTTAGAAACTGATATGGACACACAAATCTCTTACACAAATATGACTTAGAATATGTAAAATAGTTTACCTGAGCAGATGACTCCAGCATCTTGACTATGATTACAATTGCGTTTATCCCAACCCAATGACCCACAGTTCTTCAGTGTTGTCTCTGATCCAGTACACATGACATAACTCATCCAGACTGGTCCTGATCCTGGTCCAAAATGAGCACCACCCAGAGCATCTACAGGTTCTCCACAGTCCAGCTCTCTACACACCACTGCAGCATCTTTAAGGTCCCAGAAATCATCACACACTGTTCCCCACTGACCTCTATGAAGAACCTCCACTCTACCAGCACAGCGACTGTGACCACCAACCAGCCTCACATTCACATGGACTAAATATTAAGCAGAAGCAAAAGAAAGATGAAGAAACTAAAGGGAGTGCAGGGCTGGATATCTTTAGCTATTAAAATGATATTGTATAAAGGAATTGCAAAATAGGTGCCATGCATTATTATTTTTTCAGTCAACATGAAGGACTGAGATGTCTGTATGGTTATACACTGATGAGCTAAAACATTATGACCATTCATAGGTGAAGCAAATATCATTGATCATCTCCTAACAAGGCCACATATTAAGGTCTATTAGATGGCAAGAAAATAATAAATTCTTGTAATCAATGTGTTTGATGTAAATAGGCAGGAATAAAGATCTAAGCGAATTTGACAAGAGCGACTGCGTCAGAATATATTGTGGGTTACTCCCGGTCAGCATGGGTGAGAATTTACCAACAGCGGGAGAATTTACCAACAGCGGTCCGAGGAGGGACAAACCAAAAACCGGCGACAGGGTGTTGGCACCCAAGGCTCACTGATGCACAAGGGCAACGAATGCCATCCTGTCTGGTTCAACAGAAGGTCTACCATGACTCAAGTCACACAAAATGTTAATGAAGGTTAGGAGAAATGTGACAACACTCTGCTGCGTATGGGGTTGTGTAGCATCAGACCAAAAAGCGCCTACAATGGGCATGCGAGCATCGGAATTGGACCTTGGAGCAGTGGAAGAAGATCGTCTGGTCCGATGAGTCCTGTTTTCTTTTACATCACGTGGACGGCCGTGTACGTGTGCACCGTTTACCTGGGGAAGTGATGACACCAGGATGCACTGTGGGACAACGACAAGTTTGATGCTCTGGGCAATGTTCTGCTGGGAAACTCTGGGTCAGGACATTATTGTGGACGTAATTTTGATACGTGCTACCTACCAAAATATCATTGCAGCCTATTAAGCAGGTGGTCATGTAATGTTTTGGCTCATTTGTGTATTGCGATGATGCAGTTAACATGCAGTTAAATAGTTTGCAGCTGACCAGAGAAAATGTGTACAAAATGACATACAGTACTTTTTTTGCCATGTGAAAATTGAGCAGAGATCCAATGAAAACAAGACAGGAAAAAATAATAACGCATGCCTCTTAGGGTTTCTGTAGAAAAAAATCCTTATTATCCATTATTATTATATTATATATTATCCATTTGTCATTTGAAACACCACATGACAGTCAAGCTTAATTTTAAGTAATTAAAATACAAAATAATCTTTAAATAAGTTAATCTGTTTCATTTCACGTCTACTTACCAGCTGTGATGAGTATTATAATTGAAGACAGTAAAATGATTGTCAGGCATCTCTCCATCTCTCTCTGCTTGATTAATTCAACATCCAGTACAAGCTTCTCCGCACTGATGATACAGAAGTACAGGCGTCCTCTCTCAGCCCCCTTAATGAGAGAGAAAGAGGTTCAAAACCCTCCAATCACACTCGCTGTTACCTTATTAGACAGAACAGAGGAAATCATCAAACAACTTCAGTGACAAATCAGACCAGGCTTTTATGATTTTCTCCATATATATATCTAACAGTCAGTGCTGATGAGCTCCTCCTCCCCACCCATCAAGAGGGGATGCAGAAGCACACACACACACACACACACACACACACACACACACACACACACACACGTATTTCACTGACTTACAGGAGACAGGAAACTCTCCAGTTTATTTACAGCATCAAAGCCCAACACCTGCAGAGAAGAGATAAAAGCACAGATAACTAACTCTGAACACTGTCTATTAGATATGTTAGCATGACATTAACAAGTAACAAAAAAGCCATTAAAAATTTAAATGTTTACCAAGAGCACAGTGCACAAGTAAGCCTTTATTAAACTAACGAAAGGCAGAAAATACCCTTAAACTACTTCTCCTTAAAGCAAATTTTGTGAAAGATTTAATATATATGTATGTATGTATCAAAAACATTCTTGTAACTATTGTGAAATTTACCTAATTTAACCAAAAGTGGTTTCTTTCAGGTGGCCCACAAAAACCATAATTATCAGTGAAAATAAGCATGTTTTTCACCAGCAGAGAGAGCCAGTGAACTACATTTCTGCTAAAGCACCTTGTTATGCAAAATCATACTTCCACAGAAGTGACAGGCGTTGTATATTTGATAGGGGGTGGGTATGGATCTATATCAAGACACTTCAGTAAGGATGCACACACACACACACACACACACACACACACACCTGCCAGAGGCGGGCTGCTTCGTCATCAGGACGGATCTTTGACGGATTTATCATATTTGCATTCAACCACAGAGTTACGCTAGCCGTTACTGTTGTTCTGCCTCTGGATATAGCCTAATATACATATATTTTTTACAGTCTATGGTGATAATTGATCAAACTTTAAAACACATGAAGTTTCCAACTATAAGTAAGGAAAATTCCTTAAAATTGAAATGGACACAAGAAAAAACATGTTAACTCTTTCTACAGCATGGCAAGAAGACAAAATCTCATTCTATTTCCCATTTTCTCAAATCGCGAAGCACTAGACAGACTAGACAGAGCAGGTTAGCTGCTACTTATGATATAAAAAAATCTCAGCTCTCAGATTCTGTCACTTTTATTACGAAATTCAAACAATAAATACCGTTTTGGCGCTTGTAAATGTGACGCGACACATCCCTAGCGGCACGTGAACCGATCATCTCTAACGTTAGCTAATAGTAAATAAACACGAATGAACACTGTTGAAAGATACAGTACAACTTACCGAAATGTATATTCCTCATAGGCTCATACATAATATCGACCAATCAATCAAACAAAGGGGTCAATAAAACAGCTGGAGAACAATTATGTCACATAACATTTACCTCAGGAAAGCCATTTGATGGCCATAATAGGCTATAGCACGTTAGTTGGCTAGAAAAAAAGAGCTATAGTGAGTATTTTGCTAAATATGTGTACTATTACATATTTATTATATTTTTACTTATATCATTAAATAAAGTTGTTATTATAATTTAAAAAAGCATTATATTTAATTTGAGTTATTTTTAACATTAAATATATTGCCAGTTGATAGGGCTCTCTCATTAGGTGAGTTGTTTTTTTCTTGAGAATAATTAATGCCTATCTTGTGTAGCCTACCTAATATTTATCCAAATGAGTCAATATTAAATCAAATCACAATAATTAAATTGAATTGAAAAAATAAAAACAGCAGGTTGGCAGCTATGTGTTCACTATATCATATACTATATCATTCACCATAGCAAGTATTTAGGCCTACAGCAGCAGCCATGGGCATGTGCATTAAATGTGGCAATGCGTTATTCACACACAAGATGGCAGCAAAACACTTCTTATTCTAAAGACAGGCGGACAAGGGAGACAATGAGCATTTTAGACTGCAATGTGTTAGTCTTGTCTTTCAATAAATGGCAGCAAAACACATATTCCAGAAACGAGATGATAAGCGTCTTGTTCTTGTTTTACGGCAGGAGAGAGTGTCTCCATGTTGATCTCTTACTGGAACCAGAATTGTTCGGTTCTTTCTCATAATGACAATTCTGTATGATTGTTTCTGGTCGAACAGACATTTTTATTGTGGTTAAATATTTTGGTAAAAAGCCTAATATTAAACAATTTAAGCCCTACATCAACAGTCATCAATATATTAATGATTGATTGAGGGCTGAATGATGGGAAGATTGATAATTTAATTTAACAACCATTATAAATGACAAAACGTGGATTTATCAACAATAAATTAAGAGAAGGCAATAATGACAATTTAGACTGAGTAAAGCTGGTACAAGCTAGAGACATGTTTAGCCTTCTGTGTTTATACGGCAATTATGTGAATGATGAAACAAGTGGAGTACACCTGAAAGAAAAGTGTGCAGATATAGCATGTGAATGTTTGACACACACACACACACACACACACACACACACACACACACACACACACACACACACACACACACACACACTCGCTATATTTGTGGGGACTCTCCATAGGCATAATGATTTTTATACTGTACAAACTGTATATTCTGTCCCCTTACAATAACCCTACCCCTAAACCTATACCCATCACACACAACTTTATGCATTTTTACATTTTCAAAAAAATATAATTTAGTATGTTTATTAACCCATTTCACCACAATGTAGGTGATCTCAGGTTTTACTATCCTTGTGGGGACATTTGGTTCCCACAATGTAATATAAACCTGTACACACACACACACACACAGACCTGAGCATATAAGCAGCGCTGAACACCACGTCAAACTCAGAACTGTCCAGCTCTGCAGCTTTCTGAGCCATTACTGCTGCCTCTCCCAGACGAGACTCTTCACACAGAAACTGACCTGAGAGAGAGAGAGAGAGAGAGAGAGAGAGAGAGAGAGATCAACTCAAACACACCAAGCCAGAAGACCACAGGTTTAACAGTCGAAGATCAGATATGCAGAACAAGCAGCCAAAAACACAGAGATAGAGCAAAGAGAGAGAGAGAGTGGAGGATGGAGGATATGAGGCAAAATAAACCTTTGCTGCTTCAGGATTTAGTAAGATTACGGATTCATTTCAATGATAAAGGATGTGGTTTGGTGAGAGATGAGAATTGGCTGTTTACACAGTCATATTTTTAATTTATGCTTTTATTCAATTTAATTTAAAGGTGCAGTAAACTATATATATATAAAAAAAGTTGTTCATATTTGAAATCCCCAAGACAAACATGCCCCTACCCCAAAGGATCACGCCCCCATCTTAATAATTTGTAAGTCGCTTTGGATAAAAGCGTCTGCTAAATGACTAAATGTAAAAATGTAATAGCTCTGGGCCAAAATTCACGAACACGCTATATGCTCACAGGCACCTCCCTCCTAATCAGTGCATACGCCCCTTACTGCTGATTGGCCACAAGAGCATTTTGGCACTTGGACTCCGATGCACTTTCAACAGTGTTTCTCAGAAATCGCTTACAGCACCTTTAATGTACATGACTCTGGTACGCTTCATCCCTCTATATAAGTCCTGATCGTTGTCCAAAGTGAGCAAAACCAACTGCACGTAATGCTTTACCACAGTCCTGCTCTCTACACACCACCCCAGCAGCTTTTGTATCCTAGCCATCAGATTGGTTTCTCAAGGATCATCAAAGATGTTGATCCAAGAACATGTATGATTCAAATCAGGTTCACCAGCACTTGTTACTGATGTGACTGGCTTGTCGGGCACTTCTCACTCACCTTACAGTCTAGCTGATCCCACAAAAGTGCAATGGGGTTAGGATCAGGTATATTGGCCAGTCCATCCTGTCAGCCCTCCTGATGACTGCTTTGTTCCACAGTTTTTGCTGTGTTAGGACCACCCATTGGCCCAACGACGGAATCCAACAAGGTGGGCGAAGGTATAATGCATTTAGGTCTTTTACATGCGCTTCTGTAAAGTTTACTTGATCTATTAGAATTTAGTTTCAATTTTACTTCAGCTCCATACTTAATCTAACTCCAGTTCCATATCACTATAAAGTTTAGACTGAGATTATTACTAATATTAGTTTTGTTGTTAATTTAGATATTTGATTATTCTAGTATCCCCTTACTCTTCAGTTACTCTTCCGAACGCCGGCCGGGTTACGTGGATCTTCACGGACACAAACACACCAGTCTGACCTTAGTCATTAGTCTTAGTTATGGTTAACTATTACCTTTTTAGTCGGTTGCCTACTTCTCGCTCGTGCAAAAAAAAGTGTAGTTTATTTATGTAGTTATTATTAACTTGCTAAGTCGTTGATAGACAGAAATTAAAAGGTCTTCAGATGATGTGCCTACGGCCTACTACTCCATTCATTCATGAGCCTTTAGTTTGACCTATCCTGGACACGTATTTGAGAAAACACCAGACTCCACCTATACTGATTTCAGAAGAATACAGAATCAATCAAATATAATAACAATTTATTTGTCAGGTAAAAATGCATCATACAACACAATTAAACAATTATAAGCCAATTCAGAAATGATAAATACACAACATCACTTGCTCAAAGATATATCTAAGAGTGAGAAACATTCCTTAACATTCCATGTTATGCTCTATACCCATGTTATTTTAATCATATGTTGGTAGATAATGCTGTCAAAATGCTGTCTAAAATGATTTTTTTTAAATGTGGTAAATATGAATAGGAAAGATTCATCCAAAATCCAAAACCATAAGGCACTGGATCTTTAATAGCAATATAAGAAACTCCCAGCAGCTCCCATGATTTCATGAAAAGATGAAGTGGGTGTGGTCAGTGAGTCATATGGCCCCACCCTCTTTATTTGACTCCTCCCCCACATCATCATCATAGCCTGTTATTAAAAACAAAAGCAAATTCTCTGTTGTTTTAATTGCATTTAGACTTAGTTTAGTTGAGCAACATAAAAATTAAATGTATCTGGTTATGTAAACAGATGATAGTATCTTACCTAACCGTTTTTCCCCATCTTCATTGCTGTTCTTCACATCATCATACTCCTCCTGATCTCCCTCTGATACACATGTAAAATAAAACCACATTATAACTTGTAATACACTTTTAATACCATAGATCACTCAGATTCATGACAGTCTGGGTCTATTAGATTATGATGCAGTGAGATCCAAGCAGACGAGATTATGTCTTGAATTATTAAGGAATAACACATTTTATTAAAATGTAGCAAATAAGTTTCAATATAAGATAGAAAAGTAAATAAAAGCATTAGTATCCAAAAGAATTGTATCTAAAAGATAAGATCAAAGTATAGAGAAAGAAGGACCCAAAAGAAGTATAATATTTGCAGAATGAAAGGAGAAAAAAGAAAGCTCAGGAGAGAAGAGAAGAGGCAGAAGAAGAAGCCCAGAGTCTTCTGAAACGAAACATTTTATTTGCAGTGCCTACGTAACAGGAAAGGACTAGGGAAAGTACCTATTGAAGTTCTTCTCTTGAAACCATTTAATGATGGACTCAAGACAACATGTACCCTAGCAGGTCTGATTAGGTCATGGTCTAAGGGACATGGAATAATTTAATAAGCAATTGTGGTTTTGCACCTTTAAGACCGTTAAGAGAATTTTGCATATTTTGCATTATCTCATGTCTGCAGAGATGGAAAGAGACTTATTTTGATACCATGTTACATCACGTAATCAATCCTGATGGAAAATACAGACGGTCAACAGGATGAACCAATCAACTGACGAAAATGTATGAAAATCAATGAACATGTAAAATAATAATCATGCAACACAAGGAATATAACGATTAGGCTAATAATGGTTATATTAATATAGCAATCAATGACTAGAATTCATAAAGAGAAGATTAATAAGATGCATAGAAAAGAAACATTTATTTAAAAAAATGAATAAAAGACATCAGTAAAAATCTTTGATCTCGGTGCATGGGCTTTTTTTTTTTTTTTTTTTTACACTGTGAAAACACATCTCGAGACCACGTTTTTTTTCTTTCTTTTTATTCTCATTTTACTGCTCTGCACCTTGTTTTGTTTTTAAAGCACAACTCAGTTCTGTGTGAACGGCACTGTTGCTCACAGCATTTTCAGGGCTAATTCACACTGCAGTAACAGATGCATGAGACAATCATCAGATCACAGTTTTTTGAGAAATCATACCATACTGCTCAGACATTCCCCGACCCGACAAATGCAGATGGAAGATGTTCAGTCCGTGGGAAAAATAGTGACCAGCGGCATCAGACAGTGACAATAACACACTGATCCAGTATGTACACTGAAGTATGTCTGTTGCTCAGCATCTGTCAGTAGCCAAATGTTTGAACTAAACTATTTCTGTTTCAATAAACTATCATTTATTCAAAGAGCTGATGTGATCAATCATATCATATTTTTACTTATTTGAAAATTAATTGGGTTTGGGAAGCTAAGTACGCTCTTTATCTCTTCCAACTCTACAAATGCACCAAATATAACCCCCTGCTTAGTGCTTAACACTCTCTAAAAATTCACACAAGATCTTCACTGACACATGACATAAACATGCAGCTTTGTGGTTTGGTGGCTGGTAAAGTCTTATCTACAGATTCATCTGATTACACATCAACAACCCAGAAACAAAAATAGTCACACCGATCTGACATTCTCAGTGGAGACACTTTCATGAATATAGAAAACTTTTCATATGATTAAAATTGATAAGGCAAATGTGAATGAAAGAAAAAGCTTTAGTTCTAGAGTGGATCAGATCTGGATCACTGATGTCTCTCCTTATTTCAGGATAAAGTCATATTCATCAGTTCACACTTACATATAATCAAATAGAGTAAAGAGTATGTGTATTTGTCATTCTGTCCGAGGGGAGGATACAGGGGATCTCTAAACATAAATTGTAACATAATTAAAGCTTTTAACATTTTCCCATGATGACTCACCCGTCTGAGTGAAGTGATATTGTCTGTGATGAATCTCTTGATAAACGGCCTCAGTCGGAGTCCTGTTAAGTCCTGTGTACCAGTCAGAGAGAGCTGTGAGTGTAGACAGACAAACCTGCTGTCAGTTCACAACACATGACTGATCACACACTGAATAACACACAATATGACAGTCTCTGGATCTCTCCTACCTCTCCTCATCACTCTTTTCCGTTGAATCAGTATAAGCAGTGGCACTATGAGCAGTAAGAGCAAAACTCCCAGTACAACCACAAGCACAGAGAGAGACACTGGAGGAGTTTGTGGAGGAGTGACTGATGTTGATGTGGTTGTGGACACAGTTAAATCTGTCCTTGTAAAAACAGACAGACACAAACAGACACAAACATTAAAAATAATAAATAAAAATATTATTAGCTCTAAATGTAAAAAAAATAAAATAATTCTCAGTGTTTTGCAGTGACCTGCACAGGTGAGTCCAGCGTGCTCTTTGTGGGAGCAGTCAGTGTGGTTCTTCAGGGAGAGAGGACAGTCCCACAGGTGAATCTCATTCCCTCTGCACTCGACTCTGTTCAGCCACACAACACCTTCACCAGCACCAAAGGTTGAATTCCCATCAGCCCTCAGTGCTGCTCCACAACCCAGCTGCCTGCAGACCACCTGAGCATCGCTGATGTCCCACAGATCAGCACAGACTGAACCCCACACAGCGTTATGATACACCTCCAGCCTCCCAGAGCACCGGCCCAAACCTCCACTCAGTCTGAGAGGAACATGATCTAAATCACACACAGCAACATCACTGACCAGAAATATATTTACAATGCATTTTATGACTATTTAAAGTTGTGACAAATTATGAATGTGGAATGTGGATTCAGTGTACAAGTGCTCAGATATTAATAATTCAAGATACTGTGAATAAAGAAAATACATCCTTTTAATTATCTTACTTGAACACTGTCTCTGGTGAGGAGATTCTGAGGTAGAACAAGTCAGACGACTCCGAGGAGATTCACGAGTCTGCTCCTCTAAAATTAAAACATTAAAATTTAATTCAATGCAGAATAGAAAAATTATTAATAATAATCATACTGAAACAAACATAATGTTTTCTAACTATCTTAAATCAGTTAAATATCATCTTACCTGAGCAGGTGATCTTGGCCACTTCATTATCACAGTCATTCTGTCCCCAGGGTGAAGATGGACACTGCCATAGAGTGGAATCATGACGTCGACATTTAAGTTTATCAAGCCAATTATGAGACTTCAGTCCCTCTGAATAATCGGGTTCACTGCCAGATCTTCCACAGTTCAGCTCTTGACAGATCAGACTCACTGTGTCTCTGTCCATCTTGTTGTAGCATATATTTCCCCAGGATCCATTGTAGAAAACCTCCACATTCCCTTCACAGCCCTCAGTTAACCTGATCTCTTTAAACTCTAGATGGAAAGGGATGTGCATTAAAAATATTTGAATTTAGGTTGTGCTAAACCTAAGATTTCACCAAAATAACTGGTTAAGGCTAATGCATGCTGCTAGCACTGGTAGCATATGAAAAAGATACTTAATTATATTTGTATAATATATTATGAATCCTATGTATTACTTGATTCTGCTTGGTCAATATAAAAAAATATTTAAAAAGTAGCGGCATCCATGGCAGCGCTGTCTATCATACCATCATTCAGTAAGATGGTCTTTGTTGTAAAATATGAGCCAATCACTCCTGATTATTCTGGTGTTTATTTTGCAAAAATTACCAGCTGCACATTATTCTTTTAAACATTTGAAATTATATATTTAAAAATAGATCACATTACTTTACTGTTTACCTGAGCACACGACTCCTACATCATCCTTGTGTTGACAGTCATGTTTCCCCCAGCCTGGAGAAGAGCAGTTCCACAGGGACGTCTCATTCCCCTCACACTCCACCTCATCCAGCCATATGGGTCCAGAACCAGGACCAAACCAGGCTGGTACCTGCTGGTTACTGAGGGCCACTCCACACTGCAGCTGTCTGCACACCACATGGGCATCTTTAATATCCCAGGAGTCATCACACACTGTCCCCCATGAGCCGCTGTGAAAAACCTCCAGCCTCCCTGCACAGTCTCCCCCAGAACCCACCAGCCTGATGGACCCGCGACCTGATATTCAGAGAGAGAGAAAAACATTATTGATCACTAACAACTGAAGAATCTGCCCAGATGTTGTTGTTCTCACCAAGGCAGGTGATTGACAGCTGTTGTGTGGAGCTGCAGTTGAGAGTTTGTGGAGAGCTGCAGTTCCCCAGATGAGCTTCACTCCCAGAGCACTGGAAGCCCGTCACACACTCATGACTGTGTTCAGGACTGGATGAAGAGGAGCCAGAGAAGTTCAGCACAGAGCCACAGCCCAGCTGTCTGCAGACCACAGAGGATTCAGTGAGACTCCAGGAGTCCAGCAGAACTCTCCTCCAGACCTGATGGATGGAAACTTCCAGCTCCCCCTCACACTGTCTCTCTCCAGACAACCGCACCAGACCGTCATGAACAGCCAGAGAGGAACCTGATTGAAATATCTGGCATTTTAATCAAGATATTGCAAGGTATTTTATGCATTTAATTTTTTTTCAATAAAATCCTCTCACCAGAGCAGACGACTCCAACATCTCGTCTATGAGAACATTCAGCTCGACTCCATGAAGAGACGGAACATTCTGAGAGTTTTGTTTCATTCCCGTCACAATCAAACACATCAGCCCAGATTTCACCACTTCCCTCTCCAAACCAGTCTGATCCCACAACAGACACAGCAATCCCACAATTCAGCTGTCTACAGAGGACACTGGCAGCTCTCATATCCCAGCATGCATCACACACTGAGCCCCATTTACTGAAGTACTGACGTTCAACTCGACCAGAACAAGAGTCTGAGCCGTTTACCAGTCTGAGATCAGTGTAACCTGCACAAAATGTATTGAAACAAAACAAAAGTTTAAGGACACTTACTGCTCTTTAGAAAAGATATTTAATCTCTTTATGTTTGCAATACATGTAAAGAGAGGTCAAATATTACTTAACCAGAGCATATTACTCCTACAGCATTGTCATGGGAACAGTGTGTATTTGAAGAGTTGGATGTAGGACAGAACACAAAGTGTGATTCATTTCCTCTGCACTGAATCTCTTGTGTCCACATCTGAGCGTCTCCTTTGCCAAAAGCACCTTCTCCCAGCACCTGTTCAGGAGCCCCACAGTCCAGCTCTCTACACACAACCTCTGCATCCTGCTGGTCAAAGGCAGCGTCACACACTGAAACCCACTTCTTAATTTGAAGTATCTCTAATCTCCCAGCGCACAGATGAGATCCATTAATGAGTCTGGGGAGGCGACCTGTGTGTTTAAATGATATAAATAAACAACATTATAACTTTTTCAAAATTAAGATAAGGAAATTAATTCTGTTCAGTTTCTTTTGGTAACAAAACATTTACAGTAGGAAGATTGGACGTCTTACCTGAGCAAATGACTCCAGCATCTTCATCATGACCACAGTCATTTACACCCCATTGTTTTGATTTACAGTTCTTCAATGTTGACTCTGATCCAGTACACTTCACTTCATCCATCCATACTCGACCTGATCCTTTTCCAAAGTGAGCATCACCAACTGCACGTAATGCTCTATCACAGTTCATCTCTCTACACACCACTCCAGCAGATTTTATATCCCAGCCATCATCACACACTGTTCCCCACTGACCATCATGAAGAACCTCCACTCTACCAGCACAGAGACGGTTACTACCAACCAACCTCACGTTGCCTGTACACAAGAGTCGTTTATCTATGAAAGTCCATTCATTTATTTTAATTATGCTGCTTTTTTGCAGTTCACTTAAATAGTCCTGTGCATGGTGTGAAAATTGTTTTGCATTTTACTCAATATGAAGTCATAAAAACTGCATGTATAATATTAAAACACATCAAACCACAAGGCCATTTAATGCAATTACAAAAAAAGAAAAAATAATCAGTGAAAATCTTATTTATTGCTTCCATGAGCAAATTCTTTAAAATAAAATAAATCAATATCAGTAAGCGAATATAAACAATAATCTATATAAATGAAACTAAGAGAAATTTAACATTACAAAACGTATTGATAGTACACAGGAAGATCCTTGTGTTAAATATAAAACTATTTAATATGTTGAAAGGAACTGTTTGGCCCTTTAATTCAAGGTAAAATACCTGCACTGGTGAGTGTGACGACTGTGGACATCAGAAAGATTGTCAGACAGCTCTTCATCTTCCTCTTCCTCTGCTCTGCTCTTCAGGACTAACTTTTCATCAGTTCTCTTTACAATTCTGAAGAAAAGGAGACTGTTGTCTGCTCTGGTGAGAAAGATAAAGGTAGAGAGAGGGGAGGGGCTTCTGACGACCACCAATCACACTCAGAGTTAAACTTCAAGAGAACAGAGACAAGACAAATCAGCCAATATATATCTCCATATATATCAAGAGAAAGCCACTGTTGATGAACGGGACTCATCCTCCACCTTACAGACACTTTACTGAGGAGACACACACATGATAAAGTGCTGACAAAGTCACCCAGCTGTCATGAGAGTGAATGTGGGAAACACTTCAGTGTACATACAGCGCCAGAGTCTGACACCTGCAGAGAAAAGATACAAGCACTGATAACTAACTGCTGACCACAAACACTGAGAACACAGAGAGACATACAGTATCAAAGCACTATTCCAGAATAACAGTATACAATATTTCATTGAATTTTATTGAACTTTTGTATTTTGTGTGCAAAAAACATTGAAATAAAATGTTACAACATTCCCCAATTTCACAATAACAATAATAATAATGTCATAATATCCATGCACATATTCCGCCTGATTTTAATTGCTAAACAGAAAACATTAAAATAAATTAAAACCAATAAAATTGGACAGAAATATACAACAAATGTACAGTATGCTGGGTATGACTGATTGTCAAAAAACCCTCTGCGGGACATAAAGTGAACAACATGCTCTTCTGCTCAGTTCAAAGAGTCATTACATTCTTTTGAGGGAAAGATCCTTGATCACAGCTGCTGTTTGTAAACTTACTTCCCAAAGTACATTCCAACGTTCTTTAGCAAAATATACTGTATATGTTCACCATCAGTGGGTCTACATTCAATAGGAATATTATATTTGTATAAGTTGCTGTGAAATATTAAAGACTGGAGCAGTGGAAGTTAAATGGTGAAGCATCTGAAATCATAATTATATACAAATGGATTGAATGTTGTGATTTTTTTTCTTTTTCTTTTTTTCTTTTCCTTTTTGTTCTCTCAAACTGTCATGTCTACATCATATAAATGTTTAAGTGCAATGGGATCACAAAAACGTAAACTTTTTTTTTTTTTTTTCTGGAAAGAGAAGTTTAAACTAAGCATTTTATCCTGACAAACACTGATTACATGTAATTGATTTAGTACATTTCAATACAAAATAGTATATATGGTAACATATGGTGGATAGCAGTTAAAACATATAAGCTATGCAGCGCCAGGCGCAACGCAAGTGTTTCGCAGTTATCATTTTTACGTCCTGCACCACAGTGATTAAATAGCAAATGCATTTGCACCCAACTGAATTTTGAGGGAACTGAAATAGACTGCGCAATATATTTTTTGTTATTTAAAGAGCGCGTTAGTAGGCTAATGTACATTATACTAGGCGGGTCCACAACACGTCCACTCTGCTTTTTACACACAAAGGGATTCGCAGCAGCACACAAACATGCCAAATATTAAAAATAAAAGGATTACAGTGTAAAAGATTAATATTGTGTCATAAAGATATAGTGGAATCCGGCTTGTCCCGTAGAGTAGATGGTCTGCTCGCGCGCTTTGGCTTTTAAAGGGAATGGGAGATGAGACTCTGGTTGGTTTATTTCACGTTACACCCAAAACACACCCATTAATCATTAAGAGAATAGTAACAACACTTTTAGGCCATGCATGCAGACCATTTTTCCCATCCTTAAAGCTACACTGTGTAGGATTTTCTCCCATCTAGCGGTGAAATTGTTTATGTCTACCAACTGAATATTACTTTCTAGCCCCTCCCATTCCAAGGGCTTTTTAACTCCTATGGTGGCCGTATTATTTCAAATCTGCCGGCAGTCGCGAATAATCTCCCCCTCGCATTTGTCACGGTGCCAATGAGTGTCAAAACGCGAAAGGCGAAGCTTGAATTTCCAGGTTTGTCCATAGACAGTAAAAGAAATGGACACAGCGATTTAATGTGTATTAAATATGCATTAATAATTAATGTAATTAAATCGTATTCAAAGCGATCACAATTGGATTCAACGGAGAAAAGTGAAGTCAATTAGAAGCACTCACTTCCTGATGGCTGACCGTACTGCGCAGACTCAAACTGAGCTTGATGAAGTAGATGTGACGTGAGCAACCTGTCTGTCTTCTAGTAGCTGTGCCAAGAGAAATCTGAATCATTCCCTTCCGAAACTTGCAGAGACGGAGAGTGTGAGTAGGAGGTGTCCATGAGCTAGGAGCAGGAGAAACTTTTGCTAAGTATTCTGATTAATTATTTTGTCATTTTGCCTCCACGTCCCTCCGATTGCCCGCGAGCTTCTCCTCCTGTCCATACGGTAATTTCTCTACTGTGCGACAGAGTCGCGTGGTTATGACGCAATCGTTAGCCTATTTTTACAAAAACTGCTTCTACGGGGCCATAACGTAAGATACAAGGTAATGGAGCCTTTTATACATTTTTGTGTTTCTTTAGAGATAAATAATGGACAAATGGAGTCTTTAAACGTCTCAGATGTGAAGTTATTCGCTGTCAAAGTGACGCCAAAATGAATGGGAGTCAATGGAATGCTAACAGCAGGTGATGGTCTGCTAATCAATGGCGGCCCCCGGGGAAGCTTCAGTTTTTTCTGAAAGATTACCCACTTGGGTATGTCCCTCTTTGGCTAATGTATTTTCAAGATGGAGGCGCAACATGGCTGCCGCCATTCGAGCGAGTCGCTCGTATGTATTCTAAATGGCAGATTCTACGCTTACGAGAATACTTGATAAGTTGGTAGAAGTAATTACACATTAATGAGCACATATCATTTTGAAAGAACAAAGTGTTTTTTGCTAAGAATCAACTTAAAAAATTACACAGTGTAGCTTTAAACTAGCAAAAGTGGATTCAGACACGCCTTAAGTGAACGTGTGCCTTGTGCTTTAGACCATGCACTAAGATCGTTAAAATAGGGCCCTTAAACTTTGCAGAAAACTTAAAACTTTAAAAGGATTTGAGGCAGTGGGTGTGGTTTCAGTTATAAAGTCCCTCCCTGTTTTCCTGGCTCCTCCCCCACATCGTCATAGTCTGTTATTAGAAAACAAAAGCAAAATAATTTATCAATATATGCTTTAAAAAGTATTATAAATGAACACATCAATATTGCCAATCAAGTTAAATGAGCTATCAAAATCACAGATATCGATATTATAAAGCGATTATAAAAAATTAAACGTATATTCAGAGTAAGGTAAAAAGGTGTCAGTAACATACCAAACATGTCACTCATATATTCCCTGAAATTCTTCACATCATCATACTCCTCCTGAACACCCTCTGATATAAATGTGTCCATTATTAATTACATTTGCAATAATTTGAAGACAAACAAACAAACCAAAAAATTTATTTGAGAGAGTGATTTGAATCCCACACCTGCTTTATCATTGGAGAATTGTCGTACAATGATGACATCATCATAGTTTTCTGGCAAGTCAAAATTGACAAATAGACAAAATTCAATTAAATGTATCCATTAAATGTGCAAGATTTTGGATTTTGAAACAGTGCATATGTATAATTAAAATGCATATAAATCTAGATTGTTAAAACCTGTAAATGATAATAAGAAATAAACCTGTATCACGAGATCTCAGTCCAACAGTGATTATATCATCATAATTCTCAGGTGTGATTTGCTGCTCTTCTAAATGAGTAAACAACAATAAGGAAATAAACAAAAACTGCTTTAACTATTCCAGGTCCAATAGTTCATTTAATTTAGTGAAATGAGTTAAAGTCACTGACCTTTATTAGACCCTTCAGTGGTGGTGATGTCATTATAGTAGTCAGGTGCGGCTCCTCCTGCAGAATTTGCTTTAAAAAGTTTAATAAATCCTTATCTGAATTATTACGTGCTGAATGGTTTACATAATTTCAACCTAGTTAAGATAACCTGCTAAGTGAGTGTTTTTGTTTGAGTCCTCTAACCTGAAAGAAGCTCATCAACATCTTCATACCCAGAATGCTGTTCTTCAGAGAGGACACTTCCTATTATGGAGAAGTAGATTCATCAGACACGTTCACAACCGTAAATCAGCCAATATCTAACAATATCTCTAACACTGTATCAGTCTTAATTTTGACAGCAAATTTTTATTTAATTTAATTTTAGTCATCTGAATTTTTTTAGTTTTAGTTGACTAAATATTAAAATATTTTAGTTGACTAAATCAACAGTAGATTTAATCAACTAAAATCTAATGGGTTTGGTAAAATTGTAATGCATCAATTAAGCATCTCTTAAACTTCCACACTCATTATAATACTCCTGGAGAAAACATTAATCTGTTAAAATAAATGATATTAAGGTTTGAACATGCAATGCAGACACAGATTTAACTGCTGTGACATATAACATGTCTTTATTTGTCTTAGAATTAAATAAAACCACTTCTCATAAAGAAACAAGAACATGGTCTTCTTTTTAATTAATGATGCATTCTTTATAACAACTTGCATACAACATACATTCTTTCAAGCAGACATATTTATTTGTATAAATTAAATATAGATTAATCCTTATTAATGCTAAAGTTATTCAGTCAAGAGCATTGAGTGATTTTCTGTTTTTCTTTTGTTGTTTGATTAACATTAATGACGGACAGCAGCAGCAGGTTATTAGGCTGCTGTCACTTTAAGGCTGAATGCATGAATCACTGAAACACAGCCGGTATTCTTTTCAAACTTTTTACGTTCACTTAAAGGAGAACTCCGGTCAATTTTAACATTGAGCTCATTTTTTTTGTACATTTGGAGTGCTGTCAATACAGAGAACAACGACAAAAATCGGTGTTGCCTACACCGTGTTATCCTCTTTTTAAAATTTGCACCCTGTTGACTTCAAAGGGGCAATGTTTAAACCTGCTTTTAGCCTCTTAATATCCTTGATGTGTCATTACAAGTGCACAGCCAATGTGAGTGATTCCTTCAGAGTGAACACGAGTGAATCTGACTGCAGTAGATGTGAAAGATAAGAATAAAAATGATGTTATTTAAGCCAGCGCAAATACCATAGACAGTAAAATAAATGGACACAGCGACCCCATTGGATTCAACGGAGACAAAGTGAAGCCAATTAGAAAATCTTACTTCCTGGGGGTCCAGCGTACTGCGCAGACTCAAACTGAGCTCGACGACGTAGATGTGACGTGAGCAAACCGTCTGTCTTCTAGTAGCTGTGCCAAGATCAATCTGAATCATTACTTTCCGAAACTCGCAGAGACGGAGAGTGTGAGTAGGAGCTGTCCATGATCTTGGAGCAGGAGAAACTTTTTGTAGGTGTTCTGATTAATTACTTTGTCATTTTGCCTCGACGTCCTCCCGATTGCCCGCGAGCTTCTCCTCCTGTCCATACGGTAATTCTCTACTGTGCGACAGAGAGTCGCGTGGCTGTGACGCAATCGTTAGCCTACTTTTACAAAAACTGCTTCTACAGGGCCATAACGTAAGATACAAGGTAATGGAGCATTTTATACATTGTCGTGTTTCTTTAGAAATAAATAATGGACAAATGGAGTCTTTAAACGCCTCAGATGTGAAGTTATTCGCTGTCAAAGTGACGCCAAAATGAATGGGAGTCAATGGGATGCTAACTGCAGGTGGGGTTCCGTTAGCCAATGGCGGCGTCCGGGGGTACTTCAAAATAATACAAATCCCTGCACCCTTGGCAAATACCTGTATTTACATCCTGTTTTCGGGTCGAAGTCCAAAGTAGTCGATTGTCGAGTTCACGCGCGTGATCATAGGTAACTAAACCTATGGGCGTGAACTACTTTGGACTTCGACTACTTTGGACTTCGACCAGTGGTCATCACGCTTTTTTAGATTTATCCATATGTCTGGCCTGCTCTTTCTCTAAAAAGTTTACATTTTTGAACGTTTTATGAGATGAAACATTTTTATGACATTTTTGTCTAATATTTATTCATTGACGAAAATGTCAATAGATTTTCGTAATAGTTTTTGTGATTCAGAACTGAATTTTATTTAATAATGACGAAAATTATTCGTCAACAAATTAACTGCAATTAAAATTAGCACCTGTATCATTTTAGATAACACACAAAACTCCCACAAATGGATCCACAAATTATTTACTCTACTGACCACTATGCACAGGGCCGCATTAACACAATCAGAGGCCCTGAAGCTTTAACTCTCAGGAGCCCCACACTGCATGCACACCCATACATTCCTCAAAAATGCATAATATTATCTGTATATAGACCCATGAGTGTGGATCATTTTTACCTTGAAATTAACAGTGGTTTGGAGCAAAAATGGATAAAAATGCCCTCAAAACTGGATGGGTTTTCTTGTTTTTTATATTTTTTAGTTATGCAATATCACATCAGCAAGAATGCTGTTTTATCAAATATCAGCATGATTACAAATGTGATATTGACTTTATACAGCAGTTATGCAGTTTTGCTCGCAAATGAACATAGTTCCGAACAAAGCCACAGCAGAACCTTTGTGCATTTCCGAGCAACACAAAGTGGTGTTTTGTTCCTGAAAGAATTCACGTTTCGTAAGATTCGGTTGAGTGATTGATTCAATGACCCATACATAAAGTCAGTCACTTGCTTCGTTCATGAATAAATAAGCCGTTTTGAACTAATCGATTTATAAAGGATTCAATGCTGCCCCCTACTGGCGGTTTTATTTTTATTTTTATACTTTAGTTTTAGTTTAAAAATATAATTTCTATTTTTCCATCATTTCATATTTCTATGTTCAAAATTGACTACATGTTTATGAATATGTATACATTCTTTTAAACTTTTATACACGTGATTTTTTATTGTTTTGGCTCACACATTTTTTTTTTTTTAAGACCATGAATTATTCAGCAAAACAGAGACGGATTAATTTTACTGTCAGTCTTTTATCTTCTTGCATGATTTTTCCACAACAAAACAAAGTCATCACACCATACATCACAAACCAAATGTATCTAGCTCTGCTGAATATTAAATATGCTATTTAAATATATAGTTTTAAGCTATTATGTATCCCTATGAGCCCATGTGTCCCCTGTTTTTTCTTGTATAATTGAGAAAAATAACAAAGGACATAAGTCTCTCAAGATGATCAAGTCTCCGTCTAAACTGGCATCAAATCATGAATTTTAGTTTTGGAGGTTTAATCCTGCGAGGACTCATTTCACATAGTGTATGTGTTGCTTCTTTGAGTTCTGGAGCAAGAAAAACCTGAGTATGTTTGTTTTATTTGCTCGCCTAAGCAGATTTTTTGTCACATTCGGTACATGGGCTGTGTTAATTTTGCTGCTCAGTCAAATAGTTTAAAGAAAAAACTTAGATTTGTTGTGTTATCTCCTCCCCGCTAATGTCTCTGACCGTGTTGTCGACTCTCTACTCTGAGGATGCTGAGGAGATAACGGTAGCATAGCGTGGAAGAGTTTAATGCACAACTTCACAAGCCCGCATCTTCTAGTTCTTTTACGAGAGGTCTCTCGTACTGCGTAATATCTTACGCTAGGGGAAAATCTTGCCGTACGACGTCAGCCATGCACGTTTGTGCTTACACCGCCGCTGGGCAGGCTGTATCTGCGTTGCATTCTATGGCCATCCTGAAAATCTTCCAGGCCAACCTTCTCCGTAAACTGGATGAGGAAGGACCGGAAGCTATCAGCGTGCCGGACCTGAGGAGCGCAACGGACCTAGCTCTTCACGCCACTAAGTCCGCTGCACAGGCCATAGGGCGGAGCATGGCCTCTCTCACCGTAGCGGAGAGACACTTATGGCTCACGCTCTCAGAGATGTCGGACTCGGAGCGCACCGCGTTTCTCGACGCCCCCATCTCCCCTGCCGGCCTCTTTGGATCATCCGTCAAGGATTTCGCGGATAGATTCGCTGAGGTGAAGAAAACGTCTCAGGCCATGAAGCACTTTCTGCCTAAGCGCTCCAGTTCCGCAGCAGGTCGCTCTAAACAGCCGTCTGCTCGAAGCTCCCAGCCACAGCCTCCACCCACCGCCACCGCCGCCGCTTCGCAGCGTCGACAGGCCTGGGACCCAAGACCACGCTCTCGCTCTACTGGCCGCCGCCCCCCTCCGCGTGGGCCCCGGCCTAAGATCGAGATAAAGCCCAAGGTCTCAAAGTCTTCCTAGCCCGACTAGGAAAACAACGGTGTTCAAGTCCTGCTGCGGCCAGACTTCCACCAAAACTTCTCGCTCGTTCAGTTCCAGAAAATGCGACTGTTCCAGTGGATTCTGCAGAAAACAAGCTGGTACCACAGCCCGTTTGCCTGCACACAAACGCCGTTTTTACGGCGACCCAGATAAATCCCATAAAGAGTGTATTTTCTGGTATTCCGGCCATGGCCGATGGTGCTATGAGTGTAGTAAAAATGCCCACAGTCCAGTGCTCATCCCTACACACAAGCACAGCCCGCTACACTCTAGGGCTCGCACACATAAAATCGGCTCATGTCGATTGTGCATTAAATGTAGTGAATGTGCCCACGACCCAGTGCCCACAAACACTACACACTGCATGTCTCACGGTTTCTGTAAAAACGAAACCAACGCACATACAGTCAGCTCAAGCAGACGGTGATTTCAGTGTAGTAAATGTGCCCGCTGTCCCGTGCCCACATTCACTCACAGACATGACAAGCCCCACAGGGCTAGCCCCGCTCGCTCTCTCTCAGCAAGCCGCTATAGGAGAGTCGAGAGCAGGCTGCCCGCTGTGATCAGCGCACCCCCCGCCTCGAACGCTGCAAGCACGGCGTCTATGTTACAGCATACCGAAGCTCTCCAGTCGCCACCATGTCGTGACCAGAGCCCAGATCTCATTCAACCCCTAGCTATTCATGCAAGTGCATGGGCAAAGCTCCCCGGGGTATCAGAATGGGTGCTGAACATTATAAAAAGAGGCTATTTGCTACAGTTCGCTCTACGCCCCCGCCGTTACGCGGCGCGAATCAAAACTACGGTGAAAAGGTAAGTAGCACATCTACTTCAAGCCGAAATAGCGAAACTATTGCGCAAAGGGGCCATAGAGCCTTTATCTCAAGCTCAGAGCGAAGGGGGTCTATACAGCAGATATTTTCTGGTACCGAAAAAAGACGGGGGTATCAGACCCATTCTAGATCTAAGACAGCTGAACAAAGTGCTTTCGAAACGCCGGTTCAGAATGCTCACAACCAGGAAAATCCTCTCGCAAATTCGCCCAGGGGACTGGTTTATGTCAATAGATCTGAAGGACGCGTATATCCAAATACAAATAGCGTCACGTCACAGGCGATTTTTGAGATTCGCCTTCGAGGGCCAGGCATATCAATACACAGTGCTGCCTTTTGGCCTGTCCCTAGCACTCCGTACATTCACGATGTGCATGGACGCGGCTCTTGCACCCCTGAAACTTCGGGGCATGCGAGTTTTGAATTACTTGGACGATTGGCTGATTCTAGCTCGATCACACTCAGAGCTCATAGAACACAGGACCATATTACTCGAACATCTCGAGAATCTTGGTCTCAAAGTCAATTGGTCTCCCAGTCAGAGAATATCTTTTCTGGGCACAGAACTGGACTCGCTGTCTATGACAGCACAGCTATCGCCACAGCGCAGACTGAATATTCAGCGCAAGACGGAATCCTTCCGCCGCGGCACTATAGTCCAGCTCAGAAAGTTTCAGAAGATGCTGGGTATCATGGCCTCAGCATCATCAGTACTCCAGTTGGGTCTGCTTCACATGTGCCCACTGCAGTTCTGGCTAAAAGCGCGAGTACCGCATCGAGCGTGGACCTCCGGTCTTTTTCGCCTCAAGGTCGATCAGAAATGCGTCTCAGCTCTGAAACCTTGGAGAGCGACCAACTGGTACGGTCAGGTGTAAGCCTGGGGACTTCCTCGAGAGTGAAGGTGGTGTCTACGGATGCCTCCACCTCGGGATGGGGAGCGCTGCTCGAGGGCAGAGCGTTCTTCGGCCAGTGGTCAGAACGGGAAAGGCTCCTACACATAAACTGCCTGGAGATGATGGCAGTTGACAACGCGTTGAGGCGTTTTTGTCCACAGATAATAGGACACCACGTCTTGGTCTGTTCGGACAACATGTCGGTGGTGGCCTATATAAATCGCCAAGGAGGTATCAGGTCCCGAAACCTTTTCAGGCTGACGGAGCGCCTCTTGGTCTGGGCTCAGCACAATCTGCGCTTGCTGAGAGCAGCGCACGTGCCAGGCCACCTGAACGTGGGACCAGACAGACTGTCCAGGAACAATGTTCCGGCAGGGGAATGGTCCCTACACCCGCAGACAGTCCAACTGCTGTGGAAGACATTCGGCAGAGCAAAGATAGACCTGTTTGCGTCTCAAGAAAACGCTCACTGTCCGGAGTTTTTTTCCAAGAGCAGGAATGCGCTGGCCCACGTCTGGCCCCACTGCCCGCTCTATGCTTTTCCCCCCGTCACGCTCCTGCCTCAGGTATTAGAGCGGATCAGGGAAAACGGATGCTCAGTGCTACTTGTGGCTCCCTTCTGGAAAAACCAGGCTTGGTTTCCAGTTCTGATGCAGCTGACAAGCACTGCCCCATGGCCGATATCGGTGAGGAGGGACCTCCTTTCTCAGGCCAAGGGCTCGATCTGGCATCCTCGCCCAGAGCTATGGTCCCTACATGCGTGGGCCATCAACGGGTACCCGCTAACCTCCCGGTGGGAGTGTTAAACACGATCACGCAGGCTAGGGCCCCATCTACTAGACGGCTCTATTCCTCGAAATGGTCTGTGTTCTCTAGCTGGTGCACAGCTCGTGGCATATCACCCTCAGACTGTGGGGTGACGGAGGTTCTCTCCTTCCTGCAAGAGCTACTGGATAAGGGCAGAACCCCATCCACGCTCAAGGTTTATGTGGCGGCCATAGCAGCGTTTACTAAACCGACGCTTGGCCAGTCACTTGGAAGGAACGATCTGGTCATCCGCTTCCTTAGAGGAGCTAAGAGGCTGAACCCTCCCAGACCTCCCTCAGTCCCCATGTGGGACCTTTCTACGGTTTTGGAAGCCATGAAAGGTGCCCCATTCGAGCCAATCCAATCAATAGATATCAAACACTTGTCTCTCAAGACAGTGTTTCTTCTGGCTCTCGCTTCGGTAAAGCGTATAGGGGATTTGCAAGCGCTCTCAGTGAGCGCGACGTGTATGGAATTTGGGCCAAATGACTCGAAAGTCATACTCAAACCAAGGCACGGGTACGTTCCTAAATCCCTCAACACACCGTTTAGGGCACAGGTGATTTCCCTGTCGGCCCTGCCGGTCTCTAATGAGGAAAAGGACACAAGCTCCCTTTGCCTGGTCAGGGCTTTAAGGGCTTATGTGTCTCGCTCGACTGTCTTCAGACAGACGGAGCAGCTCTTTGTTTCGTTCAGTGGACGTTCTAAGGGACTAGCTGCGTCGAAACAGAGTCTATTCAGGTGGATAGTTGATGCTATAGCGCTGGCTTACACTTCTAAGGGCCTGCAGTGCCCGTTAGGTGTCAGAGCGCACTCCACAAGAGGCATGTGGCATGGCATCCTCTTCGTGGGCTTGGTCTAGCGGGATTGCCTTGCAAGATATCTGTACGGCGGCAGGCTGGGCCTCCCCGTCTACATTTATAAGGTTTTATAACCTAGAAGTTCCCGCCTTGCAGGCTAAGCTGTTTTCGGTCTAATGTAAGACCCTTAATATTCATCAGTTCAGGCCGAGTTTTCGCCCTGACTGTGTGGAACACTTTGATATAATTTGCTCTTAATAGGATGCTATTTATTACGGGAATGATGTTGTTCTAGCCCCTCTTTCCCGGACTCTCTGCGAGTCCCTGGTGATCATGCACTATATGAGCCCCGGGCACCTGCCCTTGGGACTTTGGTGTTGGATCTCAGCACGCACGGCGTTTTACACTGTGTTCCCCTAGCGTAAGATATTACGCAGTACGAGAGACCTCTCGTAAGAGAACGTACTCGGTTACTAACGTAACCTCGGTTCTCTCTAGAAGAGGGAACGGGTACTGTGTATCTTTGCCGTCTCGCATCACGCTCTGGTTCGCTTCGGCGATGAAAAACCAGATTCTATCAGCCTGTCGAGCTGTATTTATAGGCCCAAGCCACGCCCGTTTCGGCGGGACGTGACGCAGTGGGCGCGAAGCGCCCTCATTGGATCTGAAGTCACGAGGGGCCTCTCTCAATAGGCTGCTGCCGTTGCCGCAGGGCAGCCAATGGGTGCGCGTGCCGTCTTGCCTATGTCTGCATGCTGCCGCAACGCGTTTTACATTATTTCAAAATTAAGGATAATTTTTGGCTTCAATATCTTGCGGAAAAGAGATTTTCCCCTAGCGTAAGATATTGCGCAGTACTCGTTCCCTCTTCTAGAGAGAACCGAGGTTACGTTAGTAACCGAGTACGTCACGCACACTCAAAGCAAAGCATCAATAACAAAACTATAACAGCATAGTCAAAACTTTTTAAAATGGGTAAATAAATTTTAAATTTAAATGTTCAATTATATATATTTTTCCAGCATTACTTGGGCCCTCCCCCAGCCTGGGCCCAGGTAAGCCCATGCATTAATGCGGCCCTGCCAATAAATAAAGTGATTACACTTTTTGATCTCCACAAAACAGACACACACATTTACTCACCCCTCTGAGTGAAAAAAATCTGTCTATTAGTGGGTCTGTGAAGAAGCTCCTCATAAACGGCCTCAGTCGTCGTCCTGTGTCTCCTCTTAGAGAGAGCTGTGAGTGTAGACAGACAAACCTGCTGTCAGTTCACAACACATGACTGATCACACACTGAATAAGACACAATATGACAGAGTCTCTGGATTTCTCCTACCTCTCCTCATCACTCTGTTCTGCTGAATCAGTATAAGCAGTGGCACTAAGAGCAGTAAGAGCAAAACTCCCAGTACAACCACAAGCACAGAGAGAGACACTGGAGGAGTTTGTGGAGGAGTGACTGATGTTGAGCGCACTGTCTGAGAAACTGGAGGAGAAGCTGATGTTGTTGTGGCAGGAGTAGTGGACACTGACAAATCTGTCAAATCTGTCAAAACAGATACAGACAGATTAAAAATCATGCAAATACACAGTTATTAGCACTAAAATGGTGTGAAAATCACTATTATCGGTCAGTGTTTTGCTCTGACTTGCACAGGTGAGTCCAGCGTGCTCTTTGTGGGAGCAGTCAGTGTGATTCTTCAGGGAGAGAGGACAGTCCCACAGGTGAATCTCATTCCCTCTGCACTCGACTCTGTTCAGCCACACAACACCTTCACCAGCACCAAAGACTGAATTCCCATCAGCCCTCAGTGCTGCTCCACAACCCAGCTGCCTGCAGACCACCTGAGCATCGCTGATGTCCCACAGATCAGCACAGACTGAACCCCACACAGCGTTATGATACACCTCCAGCCTCCCAGAGCACTGGCCCAAACCTCCACTCAGTCTGAGAGGAACATGATCTAAATCACACACAGCAACATCACTGACCAGCAATACATTTATAATGCATTTTATGACTATTCAAGGTTGTGACAAATTATGAATGTGGATTCAGTGTACAAGTGCTCAGATATGAATAATTCAAGATACTGTGAATAAAGAAAATACATCATTTTAATTATCTTACTTGAACACTGTCTCTGATGAGGAGATTCTAAGGTAGAACAAGTCAGACGACTCCAAGGAGATTCACCAGTCTGCTCCTCTAAAATTAAAACATTAAAATTGAATTAAATGCTGAATAGAAAAATTATTAATAATAATCATACTGAAACAAACATAATGTTTTCCAACTATCTTAAATCAGTTAAATATCATCTTACCTGAGCAGGTGATCTTGGCCACTTCATTATCACAGTCATTCTGTCCCCAGGGTGAAGATGGACACTGCCATAGAGTGGAATCATGACGTCGACATTTAAGTTTATCAAGCCAATTATGAGACTTCAGTCCCTCTGAATAATTGGGTTCACTTCCAGATCTTCCACAGTTCAGCTCTTGACAGATCAGATTCGCTGTGTCTCTGTCCATCTTATGGTAACACACATTACCCCAGGATCCATTGTAGAAAACCTCCACATTCCCTTCACAGCCCTCAGTTAACCTGATCTCTTTAAACTCTAGATAGAAGTGGAAAATGAGTACATTTTAAAAGTGTGGGTATTATGGACGCATAAATGTGTTTTTAAAGTTGGTAACACTTTACAATAGGGTTCATTAGTTAACATTAGTTAATGTATTAACTAACATGAACTAACAATAAGCAATACATGTGTTACAGTATTTATTAATCTTTGTTAATGTTGGTTAATAAACACAGCTGTTCGTTTGTTGTTTGTTCATGTTAGTTCACATGCATTAACTAATGTTAACAAATACAACCTTTGATTTTAATAATGTATTAATAGATGTTGAAATTAATAAATTAATGAATGAATTAATAAATGCTGTAGAAGTATAGTTCATTCTTAGTTTAGGTTAATTAAGGTAGTTAACTAATGTACCTTATTGTAAAGTGTTAACTTGAAGTGTCTTAAAATGTTATATTCATTATAAGTTTAATTTAAACACATATATAGAAGCATGTTTACCTGAGCACAGGACTCCTACATCCTCCTTGTGTTGACAGTCATGTTTCCCCCAGCCTGGAGAAGAGCAGTTCCACAGGGACGTCTCATTCCCCTCACACTCCACCTCATCCAGCCATATGGGTCCAGAACCAGGACCAAACCAGGCTGGTACCTGCTGGTTACTGAGCGCCACTCCACACTGCAGCTGTCTGCACACCACATGGGCATCTTTAATATCCCAGGAGTCATCACACACTGTCCCCCATGAGCCGCTGTGAAAAACCTCCAGCCTCCCTGCACAGTCTCCCCCAGAACCCACCAGCCTGATGGACCAGCGACCTGATATTCAGAGAGAGAAAAACACATTATTGATCACTAACAACTGAAGAATCTGCCCAGATGTTGTTGTCCTCACCAAGGCAGGTGATTAACAGCTGTTGTGTGGAGCTGCAGTTGAGAGTTTGTGGAGAGCTGCAGTTCCCCAGATGAGCTTCACTCCCAGAGCACTGGAAGCCCGTCACACACTCATGACTGTGTTCAGGACTGGATGAAGAGGAGCCGGAGAAGTTCAGCACAGAGCCACAGCCCAGCTGTCTGCAGACCACAGAGGATTCAGTGAGACTCCAGGAGTCCAGCAGAACTCTCCTCCAGACCTGATGGATGGAAACTTCCAGCTCCCCCTCACACTGTCTCTCTCCAGACAACCGCACCAGACCATCATGAACAGCCAGAGAGGAACCTGAGGAGAAGATCTCATGTTTTACTAAAGTAAGACTTGTGTTTCAACAATATAAAATAGTGTTTATATATTATAGAGAGTTTTTCAGTAGTGTGTCAAATAAGTTTACCATAGCAGACGACTCCAACATCTCGTCTATGAGAACATTCAGCTCGACTCCATGAAGAGACGGAACATTCTGAGAGTTTTGTTTCATTCCCGTCACAATCAAACACATCAGCCCAGATTTCACCACTTCCCTCTCCAAACCAGTCTGATCCCACAACAGACACAGCAATCCCACAATTCAGCTGTCTACAGAGGACACTGGCAGCTCTCATATCCCAGCATGCATCACACACTGAGCCCCATTCATTGAGGAAACGAAGCTCCACTCTTCCACAACAAGAGTCTGAGCCGTTTACCAGTCTGAGATCTGTGTAACCTGTGCAAAAAACTTTTGTCATTACAAGACCCAATAAAAAAAAAATCTAAAAAACAACATATCTTGAATGAGAAAAATCTTCTCTTTATGTGTGTGATGTAAAGAGGTCAAATAATTCTTAAAGATGCACTATGTAGCTTTTGGCCCACAGCAGTTTGTAGCTGTATGCATTTGTTTTGGTGGGCACCCACAGGCAGAAACATTAATCAGCGCAAATGAATCAGGGTGAGACAAAAACCTGGTTTGGAAGATGGATTTATGATGTAATCATCACTCATTATTTAAATTTAGTTAATTCTGAACAAAAAGTTACATAGTGTACTTTAACTATTCAGTAACAATACAAAAAATAAACAACTTGGGGGAATACATTTTTGTAATATAGACACAGTGAATATTGATTCTTTACCAGAACAGATCAGGCCAACATTATTGTCACTGGTGCAGTTGTGTTTCTGGGATGATGATATTGAACAGAATGAAATCTGAGACTCATTTCCTCTGCACTGAATCTCTTGTGTCCACATCTGAGCATCTCCTTTGCCAAAAGCATCTTCTCCCAGCACCTGTACAGGAGCCCCACAGTCCAGCTCTCTACACACAACCTCTGCATCCTGCTGGTCAAAGGCAGCGTCACACACTGAAACCCACGACTGATCATCAAGTATCTCTAACCTCCCAGAGCAGAGGTGAGGCCCAGCAGCAAGTCTGGAAGGTTTATGACCTGTTTGTGTTACATGAACAGTAGAAAAAACATATACAAACATTACAGACGTAATGCAGACAAAACGTGTAACAATACAGATTTGTTAAAGTTTTCCACATAAAACAAATTAAATCATTACTTGTGTAAACATAAATCCATTGGCAACAAGTAGAAAAGCAAGAGTGGAATGCTTTTAAGTCCAGCATTATTTACCTGAACAGATGACCCCGGCATTTGAATGCTGACTACAGACATTTATGCTCCATCCTGACGCCCAGCAGTTCTTCAGTGTAGACTCTGATCCAGCACATAACACACTACTCATCCATATTGGTTCTGATCCTTGTCCAAACTGAGAATCACTCAGAGTATCTACAGGTTTTCCACAGTCCAGCTCTCTACACACCACTGCAGCGTCAGTCATATCCCAAAAATTGCCACACACTGTTCCCCACTGACCTCTATGAAGAACCTCCACTCTACCAGCACAGCGACTTCTACCACCTACCAGTCTCACATTCTTTCTATCTAAGTGACAGAAGAATAAAGAGAGAGACTAGGCGTAAAAGGTAAAAAAAAAAAAAAAATAATAATAATCTGATATTTTATTTCTTACCAGCACAGATCAGCCCCTGGTAATTATGTGAACAACTGTTTTTATGAAAAGATGTTGGACAGAGGTGAATCTGAGACTCATTTCCTCTGCACTGAATCTCTTGTGTCCACATGTGAGCGTCTCCTTTGCCAAAAGCATCTTCTCCCAGCACCTGTACAGGAGCCCCACAGTCCAGCTCTCTACACACAACCTCTGCATCCTGCTGGTCAAAGGCAGCGTCACACACTGAAACCCACGACTGATTGTGAAGTATCTCTAACCTCCCAGAGCAACTGGAGTTTCCGATAAGCCTGACGCCTGAAGTAGCAAGAGATAAATAACCGTTTTTTGTTTGTTATCTAAATGTCATTCATTTCTACCACACAGAAACATTCATTAATGTAAAAAGGAATCAATGGAAATTAATGAAAAGCTTTATGAAAGGTTCATTTAAATGGATAGTTCATTCAAAAATGAAAACTCTGCCATTATTTACTAATCCATCCATCCGCCAAACTGGAGCCTATCGCATCTCAAGGCAAAGGTAGGGACATACCCACGATGAATGGCCAGCCCATCACAGAACTAACACACACAGACATACATATTCACATGCTCACTAATACCTACCGACAATTTACTGTCTCCAATTTACCTATCCTGCATGTCAATCCAAATTCATTTGACCTTCTTTTCTTCCATGGAACACAAAAAGCAAATTCTTGAAAAATATCCTGGCCAGTGGCCACTGCTTTGAACATAATGGAAGCGAGTTAAGACAGGCTGTCGAAGCACCAACATGACAAAGTGTTCTGTTGCTCACAAAAAAGCTACTGATTGTAATTTTATAAAACACTGCACAAACCTCATTTACCACTTTATGGTGTTTTTTATTTTGGATCCTGAAAAAAAATAAACATCTTTTGTGCTCCACAGAAGAAAGTGATTCTGATTTGGCCTGACTTGAGGGTGAGTAAAATAATGAAATAATTTTCATTTTTGGTGAACTATCCCTTTAAGGCAGGTGGATCTTGAGTAATACAAAAACAGAATTGAGGTTTGGAGCAGCTTACCTGAACAAATGACTCCCGCATCATAAGTATGATCACACTGATATAAACCCCATTGTACTGATCCACAGTTCTTCAGAGTAGATTCTGATCCAGTACATAACTTGCGATTTGGCCAGATTGGTCCTGATCCAGATCCAAAATAAGCATCACCCAGAACATCTACAGGTTCTCCACAGTCCAGCTCTCTACACACCACTGCAGCATCAGCCATATCAAAGTCAACACCACACACTGTTCCCCACTGACCTCTATGAAGAACCTCCACTCTACCAGCACAGCGACTGTGACCACCAACCAGTCTTACTCTCATAATGTCTATAAATGATTAATGCAAATAGTGAGAGATAAGATAAAGATACAAACAAATAGAAAGAAAAAAGTATCACAAAAATAGGAAAAATATATTATGGAACTAATATGTATTCTAGATTTAGTGGACATTCAATTTAATTTCAGTTTATTAAAAAAACAATCCTCTAACCTGCACACACCAGATCAACACCGGTGTTATCAGAACAGCTGTTTTCAAGTGATAGTGATGTTGGACAGAGGTGAATCTGAGACTCATTTCCTCTGCATTGAATCTCTTGTGTCCACATCTGAGCGTCTCCTTTGCCAAAAGCATCTTCTCCCAGCACCTGTACAGGAGCCCCACAGTCCAGCTCTCTACACACAACCTCTGCATCCTGCTGGTCAAAGGCAGCGTCACACACTGAAACCCACGACTGATCATCAAGTATCTCTAACCTCCCAGAGCAGCGAGAACCTCCAACCAGCCTGACTTCTAAATAAAACAACACAGATCAACAAAATTATGGCTTATTTTAAAGGTATATAGCAGGACAGATTTCCACCTACAAGGCCCTGTCCCGAATGGAGCACTTGAGGTGCATTTGAGGTCTTGCAGAATAGTAATGGCTGCTGCTTGCGAATGCCTGTGAGTTCCACAGGTCCATCTGGGACACAACCTCAGATTTTCATAACTGTACACTGTATTTAGTTTCCTCTTTAACTGTATGTGTACATATATTTAAGTATGTGCTACAGTAAGCAAATCTAGGAAATGTTGTAACATTTCAAATTAAAATTGTACAATTATAATTAATAGAGTATATCTATTTTATATCAAATTAATTTTAACAGAAGAGAAAGGTAGAAAATAATCATGGAAAATAAAAATGATGACTGCTTCTGACAAGTGTTTTGTATAATAATATGAAACTTTTAACTTACCTGAACAAATGACTTGAGCGCTCTTATGAAGGCACTCGTCAGGAACATTCAATTTTATGGATCCACATTTCTTAAGTGTTGACTCTGATCCACTACAAATTGCAATTTTCATTAAGACTGGCCTTGATCCCAGTCCAAACTGAGCATCACCCAGAGCATCTACTGGTTCTCCACAGTCCAGCTCTCTACACACCACTGCAGCATCAGCCAAATCCCAGCCAACACCACACACTGTTCCCCACTGACCTCTATGAAGAACCTCCACTCTACCAGCACACCGACTGCTACCATTTACCAGTCTCACATTTCTTATGTCTTGGAATGAAAGAAAGAGAGAAAGGCAATAGAAAAAAAGTGAGTTGACATGTAAAATGTCAAAATAAAATGAAATAAAACTGCTCTGTTACATTTTGAACTCTTACCAGTACACAGCAAACCAATGTTGTGCTCATGTGAACAGTTGTTTTCATCTAATGGTGATGTTGGACAGAGGTGAATCTGAGACTCGTTTCCTCTGCACTGAATCTCTTGTGTCCACATCTGAGCTTCTCCTTTGCCAAAAGCATCTTCTCCCAGCACCTGTACAGGAGCCCCACAGTCCAGCTCTCTACACACAACCTCTGCATCCTGCTGGTCAAAGGCAGCGTCACACACTGAAACCCACGACTGATCATCAAGTATCTCTAACCTCCCAGAGCAGCGAGAACCTCCAACCAGCCTGACTTCTAAATAGGACAACATAGATCAACAAAAATGATTTGTTGATTTGCTTTTGAATGACTGAATAATTAAACATTTTAACAATTAAAATCAATGAGAAACCAATAAGGAAGTACAAAACGTTATACACATATATTACCTGAGCAGATGACTCCAGCATCTTTACTATGATCACAGTTGTGTTTTTCCCATCCTCCTGATCCACACTTCTCCACTGTTGACTCTGATCCTTTACACATGACATAACTCATCCAGATAGGTCCTGATCCTGGTCCAAAATAAGCATCACCCAGAGCATCTACAGGTTCTCCACAGTCCAGCTCTCTACACACCACTGCAGCATCAGCCAAATCCCAGTCATAGTGACACACTGTTCCCCACTGACCTCTATGAAGAACCTCCACTCTACCAGCACAGCGACTGTGACCACCAACCAACCTCACATTCACATGGACTGATGCTGAGAGAGCTGACACAATGAGAGAAAGATAAAGGGATTAGAAAGGGTGGAAGAGAGGAAAAGAGGAAGAGAAAAATACATACACAGGGTAAAAAAAGTTATTAATATAAATTATAAATTAATATTTCTTCCTTTTTTTTCTCTGTATGGTGCAGTGGACCTGTTTAGCTATTGAAATAATAACAGTGCAATATGGAAGCCATAAGGTGCCATGTATTATGTACATGCACAGACTCTCTGTGGTCATTAAAAATCCCAGGATGTCCTTCGAAAAAGAGTAGGGGTGTAACCCCGGCATCCTGGCCAAATTTGCCCCTTGGCCTCTGTCCATCATGGCCTCCTAATCATCCCCATATACTGATTGGCTTCATCACTGTCTCCTCTCCACCAGTAAGCTGGTGTGTGGTGGGCGTTCTGGCGCAATATGGCTGCCAAGTGGATGCTGCACATTGGTGGTGGTTGAGGAGATTCCCCACTTTCATGTAAAGCGCTTTGAGTACCTAGAAAAGCGCTATATAAATGTAATGAATTATTATTATTATTATTATTATTATTCTTTTTCTTTCTTGGTTTTTCACAAAAATGTTTGATCACAGCTTAATTTTCTTTAGGATCTCAAACTAACAAAAGTTAAAAAAAAGTGGTATGGATGTAACAAAAGCCATTTCTATACTGTATATATATATATATATATATATATATATACACACACACTGCTTAATCATGGATAAGTAAATAGTTTTAACTTTTGTAAAATTATGTTTGACAAATGCGATTAAATAATTTGCAGCTTATAAGAGAAATTGTGTACAGTTTTTTTTGTCATGTGAAAATTAAGCAGAGATCTAATAATCTGATGATCTGTAAATAACAAATGCATTCATTATTATTATTATTATTATTATTATTATTATCATCGGAGGCACCACATTACAGTCAAACTTAATTTTAAGTTTTTGAACAATACAATACTGAATTTCTGAAAATAACATCACTTTCATTCATTGTCTACTTACCAGCTGTGATGAGTATTATAATTGAAGACAGTAAAATGAGTGTCAGGCATCTCTCCATCTCTCTCTGCTTGATTAATTCAACATCCAGTACAAGCTTCTCCGCACTGATGATACAGAAGTACAGGCGTCCTCTCTCAGCCCCCTTAATGAGAGAGAAAGAGGTTCAAAACCCTCCAATCACACTCACTGTTACCTTATTAGACAGAACAGAGGAAGTCATCAAACAACTTCAGTGACAAATCAGACCAGGCTTTTATGACTTTCTCCATATATATCTAACAGTCAGTGCTGATGAGCTCCTCCTCCCCACCCATCAAGAGGGGATGCAGAAACACACACACACACACACACACACGTATTTCACTGACTTACAGGAGACAGGAAACTCTCCAGTTTATTTACAGCATCAAAGCCCAACACCTGCAGAGAAGAGATAAAAGCACTGATAACTAACTGTGAATGTCCTACACAGTGTCTATTAATGTATACATAATGTTAGCATGATATTAACACGTAATAAACTCAACTCTGTAAAATGGATACTATTGTGAAATGGCATTAAAAACATTAAGTTAATAAATGCTTGCAAGGACACAGTGCAAAAGTTAGCTCTAATTACACAGAGGGGTGGAAAACATCACAAACTTAATTTTGTGACACCTTCCTTCAGTGTATGTCAAATAATTCCTTTGACTAATGTGAAATTGACCTAATTCCACAAAAGTGGTTTCAGATGGCCCACAAAAACCACAACCATAGTAAGGATAAGCATGTTGTTCACATTGTGATCAGCAGAGAGAGCCAGTACTACAGTACATATCTGCCAAAGCACCCTGTACTGTACCCTCATATTTTTCAGTATTTTACAGTTTGGATGAGAGCTTTTTAAGTAATTTCTCTTGTGAAATGGCAAGTATAAAAAAAAAAAAAAAAATGAAAAAAAAAAAAAAAGACAGAATTTCTGAAGAAGACATTTTTAGCTCATAACAAATTATATCAATAACCTATAAAAGTTTGGAAGTAATATGCGAGTAATGGCATAATATTTATAAGCTGTTTCCCTCATGGGAACCAAAAAATTTCCCCACAAGGACAAGGATAAAGGATATTGCATAAATGCATACTTTCATATACATGTAGTAGCTCCCCGTCACAGACCGTTCTTGAGATTTGCATTAGAAGGGGTGTCTTACCAAGATACAGTCCCACCATTTGGACTGGCCCTAGCTCCGTGCACCTTCACGAAATGCGTGGATGCGGCCCTCTCCCCCTGAAATGGACTGGAGTACGCATCCTGAATTACCTTGATGATTGGTTGTTCTTAGCCCAATCGAAGAAGGAGCTATGTGCGTGCAGATCTCTGCTTCTCAGCCATTTGGAAAGTCTGGGGTTCAGGATCAAGCTGAGCAAAAGCTTGCTGTCCCCCAGCCAGCGGATCTCGTTCCTGGGGGCAGTGTCCGATTCGTCCCAGATGCCTGGATTTTGCCAGAACGCTCCCTGAAAATTCAGGGACTAGTGGCGTCATTCAAAGTTGGGGACAACCTCCCCCTGAAAATGTTTCAGACCCTACTGGGCCTCATGGAAGTAGCCTCCTCAGTATTTCCTTGGGCCTGTTATATGTATGTGGCAACTACAACACTGGTTGAATGCCCGCGTCCTACCTCGAGCATGGCGTGAGGGCTGCCTCACTCTCAGGGTGACCCTCGGCTGTACCAAAGCCCTGGTCCCCTGGAAATCGCTCCATCTGTATCAGTTAGGAGTAGAACTGGGCTCGGTTTCATCATAGGGCACCCCAACCAGTCTTGGAAAGCATCCGTCACGACTACTTTCCTTCTAGTAGTCGTGATGGTTGCCTCCAAGACTGGTTGGGGAAATTATGGCAGTACTTCTGGCCTTCAAGGAGTTCCAGTCAGATCTCAGGGGGCACCATGTCCTGGTCTAATCAGACAGCATGACAGTGGTAGTCTATATAAATCATCAAGGGGGTCTCAGGTCTCGTCCGCTAAACAGGCTGGCACACCGCCACCTTCTGTTGGCACAGTACAATCTTCACTCAGTAAGAGCGATACATGTGCCGGGATCCATGAACATGGGAGCAGATATTCTGATATTTGCATTGAAGGAGAACGCCCACAGCCAAATATTCTTCCCAAAGAAGAAGGATGTATTTGCCCGCAGGTGGCCCTCTCTGTGCCTTTATGCCTTCCCTCCAGCAGCCCTGCTCCCTCAGGTCATCAACCGAATCAGGGAGGACAGATGCTTGGTTTTACTTGTGGCACCACTCTAGCAGAACCAGCAGTGGTTCCCGGGAATAGTTCAGCTGCTATCAGCAGCTCCAATCAGCAGATCCATGGCCAATCCCGCTGAGGAGGGACCTCGTTTCCCAAGTGGAGGGGTCAATTTGGCATCCCCAACCCAAGTTGTGGAGCCTCCATCTGTGGCCTCTCGACGGGAGCCTTCACGTCTCTCCAGGGAGGTGTTGAACACGATCTCTGAGGCTAGGGCACATTCTACAAGGCACTTTTATGCCCAGAAATGGCTTATGTTTTCCGGCTGGTGCTCAGCTCAGAATGTAGACCCTCTGTCTTGTGAGGTCGACCTTCGGCATCTCTCGCTAAAGATCACCCTCCTGCTGGCTCTATTATCAAGTGAGTTGGTGATCTGCAGGCTCTTTCAGTGGACTCCAGTTTGGAAAAAATCCTGTCTTGAGTTTGGGCCCAACGACAGTAAAGTCATCCGTAGGCCCAGATGAGGCTAAATGCCTAAGGTGCTTTCCACGCCCTTTAGAGCACAAGTCATTTTACTCTCTGCTCTCCCCTCTGCTGAGGGCGAGCAGATGCTACACTCACTTCGCCCAGTTCGGGCCCTTAGGGTGTACATTGAGCGCTCTAGCCAGTTCAGGCAGTCAGAGCAGCTGTTTGTGTGCTTCGGAGGCCGCTCAAAGGGGCTGCAAATTACGAAGCAGAGACTATCCCACTGGATAGTGGATGCAATAGTGCTAGCTTACAAGTCCTTGGACTTGAAGTGCCATATTGGGTTGAGGGCCCACTCCACCAGGTGAATGGTTTCTTGGGCTTAGTCTAGCGGAGTGTTTATTGCTGATATCTATGCGGTGGCCGGTTGGAGCTGGGAATCTGAAGGATCTGGAGAGATTCTGTATGGAGGAATTGTCTCTGATCTCTTGTCAGGTGTTCTCCAAACTCATCAGGCATTATATGAGAAAACTCAGAGCGTTTATCTTGGCAAAAGGAGGCTGCAAAAAGTACTTAATAAAAGGGTGCCAATAATTATGTCCAACGTGTTTTTGGAGAAAAACATTTATTTCATAATGTTATTTCCCCCCCAATTTCAATTATTTTACTTAAAAGAAAGGTTAGATTTTTGTGAATTTTTTTAATGAAAGATCAAAATGATAAACAATATAGATTTATTTTTACAGCCATCTTTGATCATATCGTGCCAATAATTCTGACTACAACTGTATATACACACACCCGACTCACCTACCTCGACAGTTTCTGCATCCCTCTGCAGTTCCTATTCTAATACTAATTTGTTTATGCATTTAATTATTTTAGAAATATTTATTTTTGGTGTTTTTACCTTTTTATTATGATAGGAGAGTGAGTAGAAAGCGAAGTGGCAGAGAGAAAGTGGGGGAAGGGATTAGGAAAGGTCCACGAGCCGAAACTCAAACTCAAGTCACCCGAACTGCCCACAAGACTATCAGCGCAGATAATAGGAGATTATTTTCAACTTGACTGCAATGTTTTATTCTCTATCATTCAATGCATATTGCCAAATTAACCTTTATGTCATTGAAGACTAAAATCTATAAATTAAAATATTTATTGCATTTATGAAGAAATGGCTCAGCACCCAATGCTCTATCGCCTATTGCCTAAATGGTGTACAGTGTCTTTGGGCAGATTGCTGAGGCACATTGCCAGCAACAGCCATTTTAGGATTGTTTGTGAATTGGTCTTAGTGACTTTAACGTCCTCTTTACTGAATTTTTCACAGATATGAGCTGGGTTTGGTGCTAAAATGCTTTGTGAATTACACAGATCAAAAATGTTGTCCTATAATTAGGACTAACATGCTAATTATTTTTAGAGTTTCTCCTAAATGGGCAAGATATGAGCTACTTTTAGCCTTAAGATGTTTTATGAATACGGTCGATGTTTTGTGAATACGGCCCCTGATCTCTTTAAACTCTAGAATTAGATAAAATATGTTAAATTCAATTAAGTTATTTTTATTTTTGTAAATGAACTAAAAAAAACAATTTGATTACAAATACTACATTAATATGTCTTTCTTGTTGTATATTGAAAGTTGCAGCTGCTGGTAAATTATTTGCAATGATTCTTAAAATGTGTGTGACATTACTTGTGGTGAACCTCCACTCTACCAGCACAGGAAACGTCACCCCCAACCAACCTCACTTTGCCTGTACACAAGAGTTGTTATCAATGAAAGTTAAATTATGAAAGATCAATTATGCTGCTTTTTTTGCAGTTAAATAATCATGTGGTGTGAAAAAGAAAATCACTTTTGCGTTTCACTCAATTAATAAATGATAAAAACTGCATGTATAATATGACAACACATCAAACCACAAGGCCATTTAATGCAATTGATTATTTACAAAAAAAGAATCAGTGAGAATCTAATTCTTTGCTACCATAAGCTATTTTTTTAATAAAAGAAATAAATAAATATCAGTAAGGAAATACAAACAATAGTGTATATAAATTAAACTAAGAGAAATGTAATATTACACAAGTCATTGATGGTACGCTGTAGGATCCTTATGTTAAATATTAAACCACTTTCATTTAATATGTTGAAAGGAACTGTTTGGCCCTTTAACTGAGAGATAAAATACCTGCACTGGTGAGTGTGACGACTGTGGACATCAGAAAGATTGTCAGACAGCTCTTCATCTTCCTCTTCCTCTGCACTTCAGTACAAACTATTCTGTAACACTTTACAATACGGGTGCACTAATATGCATTCATTCATGCTTAACTAATGCACAGATAATCATTTGTTAATGTATGACTCATGAAGAACTAAACCATTAATTAATGATTACTGCATCAGCAACTAAGAAAGATTTTATATGGTTAATATATTAAGTAATATATGAATTGTTATTAATTAAATGTGTCATAATGTATTAATTTCTTAATAACATATTTTAATAACTAAAAGTGTAAATTAATGTGTTAATTACCACAATTGGTCAAAGCAATACTTCAACTTCGAGTTGTCTGCTTTAATTAATCATTAACTAATGATTTGCAAATGTATCATTATGTTATGACTTTACTTGTTGAGGCACATGACTATTAACTAATTGTTAAGTAATATGCCAGACAATTCAAAGTTGAAGTACATGACTTCAACCCATTATGGTAATTAATGCATTAATTTACACTATTAGTTAATAAAATATGTTATTAAGGAATGAATACATTATGACACATTTAATCAATAACAATTCATATATTACTTAATCTATTAATCATTTAGAATCTTTATTACTGATGCAGTAATCATTAATTAATGGTTTAGTTCTTCATGAGTCATACATTAACAAATGATCTGTGCATTAGTTAAGCATGGATTAATGCAGATTAGTGCACCCGTATTGTAAAGTGTTACCAACTTTTCATCTGCTCTCTTAGCAATTCTGAAGAAAAAGAGACTGTTGTCTGCTCTGGGGAGAAAGATAAAGGTAGAGAGAGGGGAGGGGCTTCTGATGACCACCAATCATATTCAGAGTTAAACTTAGAGAACAGTTACAACAACAAATCAGCCAATATATCTCCATATATATCAAGAGAATGCTTCTGTTGATGAACGGTACTCCTCCACCTTACAGACAATTTACTGAAGATACACACATGATAAACTCACCCAGCTGTCATGACAGTGAGTGTGGGAAACACTTCAGTGTACATACAGCGCCAGAGTCTGACACCTGCAGAGAAGAGATACAAGCACTGATAACTAACTGCTGACCACAAACACTGAGAAGACAGAAATGCATATCAAAGGTTTATTCCTGAATAAAAGTATATAACATTTCATAGAATTGTATTGAACTTTTTGTTCAATACAAAAAGTTCTACAGAAAACAGAAAACAATTTGTTGAAACAAAATTCACAATAATGATAATAATAATAATAATAATAATAATAGTAATGACATAATATCCATGCACATAGTCAGTCTGATTTTAATTCCTAAACAGAAAAAAAAAAAAAAAAATCAAAACAACAGTAAAATTGGACAGAAATATGAAACAAGTAAATTAAATGCATGCTGTAGGCACCCCGTGTACTGTTTCTCAAAAAACCCTCTGCAGGACATAAAGTGAACAACATGCTCTTCTGCTCAGTTCAGAGAGTCATTACATTCTTGATCACAGCTGCTGTTTGTAAACTTATTTCCCAAAGTACATTCCAACGTTCTTTAGCTAAATATATATTTCCACCATCAGTGGGTCTACATTCAAAAGAAAAATTATATATTTTATATTTATTTATATTTTTAAGAGGCTGTGAAATATTAAAGACTGGAGCAGTGGAAGTTAAAGCATCTGATATTATAACAATTATAAACAAATTGATAAAAAATGTTTTAGTGCAATGGGATCACAAAAACAATGAGATTTGTAAAAACCTCTGGAAAGAGAAATTTTTACTTTTTGAAAAAGCCATGAAAGCAAAGCATTTTTTTCAGTCAAAAACTGATTAAACAATTGATTTAGTAGATTTCAATACAAAGTGTTACATAAAAGATTGGCGAACAGCACTTGTATAGCATCAAAGACATTTAAACTCTACAGAAAACTTTGAAAGGATTTGAGGCAGTGGGTGTGGTTTCAGTTATAAAGTCCCTCCCTGTTTTCCTGGCTCCTCCCCCACATCATCATAGTCTGTTATTAGAAAACAAGAGCAAATTAATTTATCAATATATGCTTTAAAATGTATTATAAATGAACACATCAATATTGGCAGTCAAGTTAAATTAGCTATCAAGATCACAGAAATTGATATTATAAAACGATTATAAAAAACAAAACGTAAATTCAAGGTAAAAAGGTGTCAGTAACGTACCAAACATGCCACTCATATATTCCCTGATATTCTTCACATCATCATATTCCTCCTGAACACCCTCTAATATAAATGTTTCTATTATTAATTACATGAGTTTATATGCCACTATAATTTGAAGACAAACAAACAAACAGACTTTTTTTTTTGAGAGAGAGAGAGTGATTTGAATCCCACACCTGCTTTATCCTTGGAGAATTGTCGTACAATGATGACATCATCATAGTTTTCTGGCAAGTCAAAAGAGACAAAATAATGAAAAATTAAATGCATCTATTAAATGTGCAAGATTTTGGATTTTGAAACAGTGCAAATGCATAATTAAAATGCATATATGTATATTGTTAAAACCTGTAGAAATGATAATAAGAAATAAACCTGTATCACGAGATCTCAGTCCAACAGTGATTATATCATCATAATTCTCAGGTGTGATTTGCTGCTCTTCTAAATGAGTTAACAGCAAGGAGGAAATAAACAAAAACTGCTTTAACTATTCAGAGGTCCAATAGTTCATTTAATTTAGTGAAATGAGTTAAAGTCACTGACCTTTATTTGACCCTTCAGTGGTGGTGATGTCATTATAGTAGTCAGGTGCGGCTCCTCCTGCAAAATTCGCTTTTAAAAGCATCGATGAAAAAAAAGAGAGATTCAATAAATCCTTATCTGAATTATTACGTGCTGGATGGTTTATATAATTTAAACTCAGTTAAGATAACCAGCTAAGAGAATGTTTTTAATTAATTCAACATCCATTCATTTCTGTATGTAGCAGATATATTGATTTATAGTTGAGTCCTCTAACCTGAAAGAAGCTCATCAGCATCTTCATACCCAGAATGCTGTTCTTCTGAAAGGACACTTCCTATTATGGAGAAGTAGATTCATCAGACACACGTTCACAGGTGTAAATCAACCAAAATCCCCAATTCCTTTGAATCACAACACTAACCCTGTGTCATTTCAGATAACACAACTGGATCTATGTGATTTATTTTACTCTCCGCTATGAATAAAGTGATTATGATCTCCTCAAATCAGACTCTATGACATTTACTCACCCCTCTGAGTGAAGAAACTCTGTCTATTAGAGGGTCTGTGATGAAGCTCCTCATAAACGGCCTCAGTCGTCGTCTTGTGTCTCCTCTTAGAGAGAGCTGTGAGTGTAGACAGACAAACCTGCTGTCAGTTCACAACTGTAACGGTCACCAGCTGGAGTGCCCTTGAGAGCCACCAGACTAGGCACTCAGAACAGGTACTCCACACCAGACTATTATCACTCCCTCACAAACTACATTTCCCATAACTCACTGCCCGGACTCATCATCACTGATTGCATTCACCTGTGTCTCATTACCCTGTTAGTCTCAGCCTATTTATACCATGTTCACTCATTGCAAAGTTTTGTATGTTGTTGCACTGCATTTCCAAACATTTTCCCTGGTTTCATGTCTCTTGGTTTTTGGACTTTTTGCCTGTTCCGTGGATTACTCTTTTGCCTCTGACCCCTGCCTGTTTTGTTTGTTTGTTTGTTTGTTTGTTTGAAGGGCCTACCTGAGTTTTGACCAATTGCCTGTATATTGGATTACGTGTCTGGATTGCCCCTTGATTAAAGCTGCATTTGGAACTCAACCTTCGTGTCTCGGAGCAGTTCGTAAAAACAACACATGACTGATCACACAATGAATAACAAACAATATGACAGTCTCTGGATCTCTCCTACCTCTCCTCATCACTCTGTTCTGCTGAATCAGTATAAGCAGTGGCACTAAGAGCAGTAAGAGCAAAACTCCCAGTACAACCACAAGCACAGAGAGAGACACTGGAGGAGTTTGTGGAGGAGTGACTGATGTTGAGCGCACTGTCTGAGAAACTGGAGGAGAAGCTGATGTTGTTGTGGCAGGAGTAGTGGACACTGACAAATCTGACAAAACAGTCACAAACAGTATTATTAGCACTAAAATTATGTTAAAAAAAGAAAGAAAGACAAACATTGGTCAGTGTTTTGCAGTGACCTGCACAGGTGAGTCCAGCGTGCTCTTTGTGGGAGCAGTCAGTGTGGTTCTTCAGGGAGAGAGGACAGTCCCACAGGTGAATCTCATTCCCTCTGCACTCGACTCTGTTCAGCCACACAACACCTTCACCAGCACCAAAGACTGAATTCCCATCAGCCCTCAGTGCTGCTCCACAACCCAGCTGCCTGCAGACCACCTGAGCATCGCTGATGTCCCACAGATCAGCACACACTGAACCCCACACAGCGTTATGATACACCTCCAGCCTCCCAGAGCACCGGCCCAAACCTCCACTCAGTCTGAGAGGAAGGCGTTCTAAATTGGACATAGAAGATAATACATTAATATCCAGAAGAGTACTATTCTGGTCACATGACTGTTATGATGTTCTTTGCCATCAAATTAACTTACCTGAACACCGTCTCTGGTAGGGAAATGTAGACCATGTCAAATAGCTCCGAGGGGATTCAAGACTTTTATGTTCTGGATTCACAAGTTAGAGCATTATAAACATTATTCATTTTTGTTAATGTTTATTAATAAACATGCTAATGCTAACTAATGAAACCTTTTTGTAAAGTGTTACCAAAAAAAGATATGTCTCCATAATGCTGACAATTTACAGTGTCGCAATAACTGTCTTTTGGCAGTACCGCAGCTGTCAAGAGTTCAATGTCAGTAGATGACATGAAGCGGCCTGAGTTAAACTACACTGATAACAGGTGGGCGTTAATTTCCCAATACAGCTGCAGATCGCAGTGAAGTTCAGTGGGATTTTTGTCCCCAAAATAATAAGCAGCAGTCATATACCTTATTTGGGGAGTATTTTAACTTATGGTGCTGCAAGCCATGCTCCTTTTGTCTCATCAGTATTTGGCACAGAATGCAGTTCATACAGGTTTGTGGGGTAGTGCTCAAAACAGAATTCCTTAATCTTATTGGCTTGACCCTGAGCTTATTTGTATTCTTAGTAGTGTTCAAAAAGTTTCTGTTTAATTAATTCAGTTGCTGTTTTTATCTAGTATTAACATGGGTTACTATGGAGACCAGAAATAGGACAACGGACGTTCGAATCTATCATGGCAGCACTCATTGGTTGCTCAGGAAAAAAGGTGGAGAATATATTATATTATACCTTACCTGAGCAGGTGATTTTGGCCACTTCATTTTCACCACAGTCATTCTTTCCCAAAGGTGAAGACGGACACTGCCACAGATTTGTATCATGTTGTCGACATTTTACTTTGTCCAGCCAGTTACGAGCTGATTCCACCCTTGTTATAGAATTGGAAAAAGCACAAGATCTTCCACAGTTCAGCTCTTGACAGATCAGACTCACTGTGTCTAATTCCATCTGGTTCCAGCACACATTACCCCAGGATCCATTGTAGAAAACCTCCACATTCCCTTCACAGCCCTCAGTTAACCTGATCTCTTTAAACTCTAGATGGAAACACAGCCTAATAGCTTTCATCGAACTCCATTTATTTCAACTACTGAATTTTACATATATATGGATGACTGAAATATACCACATAATATTTTAGATTTTAAATGTTACAAAAAAGTTTAGTTTTTTAGTTGTGTTTACCTGAGCACACGACTCCTACATCCTCCTTGTGTTGACAGTCATGTTTCCCCCAGCCTGGAGAAGAGCAGTTCCACAGGGACGTCTCATTCCCCTCACACTCCACCTCATCCAGCCATATGGGTCCAGAACCAGGACCAAACCAGGCTGGTACCTGCTGGTTACTGAGGGCCACTCCACACTGCAGCTGTCTGCACACCACATGCACTGTAAAAAATGATTTTTTGGTGAAGTAAATACTACTGAAAAAAAACAATTTAATTTACATGAAAAAGTTAGTCCAGGCAAGAATAAAAAAAACTAAGTAAATTCCATATCAGTACTTATTTCAAGCGAGTAGAAATGAAAGCGTAAATATCAACTCAATAAAATTAAGTAAAAATTACTCAACTTTTCTGATACTGGGGTTCCCATCATGCACTGGACCTTGAATAATTAATGAGGTTCATTTTTCACTGTTTTCCAGCTGTATTTACACTGTTTTATCATTGCTTTTGTTGTCAGGATTAGTAACTTGCCATTTTGTGACATTTTGAGTAAATTTTCTGCTCAAAAAGACACATTCAAACACAAAAATGATCCATCAAATGTTACCGTCATTGTGTATTGTCTACGAAGTATTGAGGTACTGTATTTGCATTCACATGAGACTTAACATCTGACATGATGTCGTATAAATTACTTAGATAATCTAAGTAAAGCACATACTATAAATGATTGGTATAATTCAATATTATTGTTTGAGTGAAATGTAATGCAAAGGAAATTTCAACTAAATTGATATTAATCAACCTTTTACTAGCCAAGTTAAAATTACTTATTATCTTTGTTACTTTCACTTAACTAGGTTAAGTAAAGTTTACTTAATTCCATATTCCAAGTAAATTTAACTTAAAGATTTCTAATTAAAGCTACTAATAAATGTTTAGGTTTTTACTTGGCAAACTTTGTAAATTTACTAGCATTTTCAGAGTGAAAAAAATTAGCAAGCTTTTTTCAAGTAAATCCTACTCCAAATTTTTTACAGTGTGGGCATCTTTAATATCCCAGGAGTCATCACACACTGTCCCCCATGAGCCGCTGTGAAAAACCTCCAGCCTCCCTGCACAGTCTCCCCCAGAACCCACCAGCCTGATGGACCCGCGACCTGATATTCAGAGAGAGAAAAACACATTATTGATCACTAACAACTGAAGAATCTGCCCAGATGTTGTTGTTCTCACCAAGGCAGGTGATTGACAGCTGTTGTGTGGAGCTGCAGTTGAGAGTTTGTGGAGAGCTGCAGTTCCCCAGATGAGCTTCACTCCCAGAGCACTGGAAGCCCGTCACACACTCATGACTGTGTTCAGGACTGGATGAAGAGGAGCCAGAGAAGTTCAGCACAGAGCCACAGCCCAGCTGTCTGCAGACCACAGAGGATTCAGTGAGACTCCAGGAGTCCAGCAGAACTCTCCTCCAGACCTGATGGATGGAAACTTCCAGCTCCCCCTCACACTGTCTCTCTCCAGACAACCGCACCAGACCATCATGAACAGCCAGAGAGGAACCTGAGGAGAAGATCTCATGTTTTACTAAAATAAGAATTGTGTTATAACATGGTAAAAAAGAGCATAATGCTCTGAGTGACAAATATAATTTTACCAGAGCAGACGACTCCAACATCTTGTCTATGAGAACATTCAGCTCGACTCCATGAAGAGATGGAACATTCTGAGAGTTTTGTTTCATTCCCGTCACAATCAAACACATCAGCCCACTTTTCACCACTTCCTTCTCCAAACCAGTCTGATCCCACAACAGACACAGCAATCCCACAATTCAGCTGTCTACAGAGGACACTGGCAGCTCTCATATCCCAGCATGCATCACACACTGAGCCCCATTTACTGAGGAACCGAAGCTCCACTCTTCCAGAACAGGAGTCTGAACCGTTCATCAGTTTAGCCTCTGTGTAACCTGAATAAAGAACATAGAGGTTAAAATAAAGTATAATGCAGCTGACATAGAACATATAATGTTTCAAATACAAACAAAGAGACACTGAATATTTATAATTTACCAGAGCAGATCAGACCCACATTATAGTCACTGGTACAGCTTTGTTTGTGTGATAATGAAATTGAGCAAAATGAAATCTGAGACTCATTTCCTCTGCACTGAATCTCTTGTGTCCACATCTGAGCGTCTCCTTTGCCAAAAGCATCTTCTCCCAGCACCTGTACAGGAGCCCCACAGTCCAGCTCTCTACACACAACCTCTGCATCCTGCTGGTCAAAGGCAGCGTCACACACTGAAACCCACGACTGATCATCAAGTATCTCTAACCTCCCAGAGCACAGGTGAGATCCATTAACGAGTCTGGAAGCTTGATGACCTGTTAATATTACAGGAATGACAGTGCAGAGTAGACAAAAACAAATGCTTGATAGTTAAATACAATAAACATACAAACAGTTTTCCAAACAAAATATTCTTTATGTCACAACAAATTAATGGGCAATCAGTTAAATTATTCACCCGAACAGATGACACCGGCATCATTATTGTGAGTACAGACATATTCGCTCCATCCTGCTGACCCACACTTCTTCAGTGTTGACTCTGATCCAGTGCATAATACATCCATCCAGACTGGCCCTGATCCTGGTCCAAAATGAGCATCACCCAGAGCATCTACAGGTTCTCCACAGTCCAGCTCTCTACACACCACTGCAGCATCAGGCAAATCCCAGTCATAGTGACACACTGTTCCCCACTGACCTCTATGAAGAACCTCCACTCTACCAGCACAGCGACTGTTGCCACCAACCAACCTCACATTCTTTTTATCTAAGTGACAGAAAAATACAGATAGAGACTGTGATTACATCTCCGTAAGCACACTAGTTTGTGTATCAGTATTGTGTACACAAATTCACCACTGGTATTTATTAACAACACACATAACAGCTTTCTGACATTTCTTTTTGCTGTTTAAAGTATGTTATGAAATATACTTTGATTGTTGGTATATATATATATATATATATATGAAACATTTTAGCCAAATTTTAAATATAAATATTTACTACACTGTTCACTACCTATCTACTGATGTTTATACTGACATATTGGTTTGTGCGATTTGTTTTGCACTTAACAGAATTTCCATTAAGGGGAATGTAGTGAGCATCTAGTTTTTGGAGTGCATTGTGGGATTTTTAGGGAGCAAACATTAAAGTGAACTTGAAGGATTTTGTGATTGAGACAGACCTTAAAATGGCTGGCTCCTTGGTCAGTGTTCTGACTGTGAAATATGAAGCTGACTGAGATGCACCCTATTAGTAAAAAGGTATGATATTACTATATTCTTTTAACTCACCAGCACAGATCAGCCCCTGGTAATTATCATGTGAACAGCTGTTTTTGTGTAAGGATGTTGGACAGAGGTGAATCTGAGACTCATTTCCTCTGCACTGAATCTCTTGTGTCCACATCTGAGCGTCTCCTTTGCCAAAAGCATCTTCTCCCAGCACCTGTACAGGAGCCCCACAGTCCAGCTCTCTACACACAACCTCTGCATCCTGCTGGTCAAAGGCAGCGTCACACACTGAAACCCACGACTGATCATCAAGCATCTCTAACCTCCCAGAGCAACTGGAGTTTCCAATAAGCCTGACACCTGAAGTAGCAAGAGATAAGAAACGTTTCAATTTTGTTTATCTAAAGGTGTGTAATTCTTGTCATTATTGTTCTACCATAAAGCACCACTTATTAATGTGAAAGGAGTAAAACAGTCAAATTACTCAATCTCTCATGTCAATCCATATCATCTGACTTTCATTTTTATGGAACATAAAAGGGGAATTTTACAGAATATCCTGGTAGTCTTTTCAATATAATGAAAGTAAAAAACATTGTGTGCTCTACAGAACAAAGTCATAGAGGTTTGAAAGACAAAGTAAATGATGACTGATTTTTCATTTTTGGCTGAACTTTCCCTTTAAGGCAGTTGAATTATCAGTGATGTAAAAACAGTGCAGGGTTTTGAGCAGTTTACCTGAGCAGATTACTCCTGCATCTTTAGTATGATCACAGTCATAAAAACCCCAATTTATTGTTCCACAGTTCTTCAGTGTAGATTCTGATCCCGAACATAATGTGCGATTTGTCCAGATTGGTCCTGATCCTTGTCCAAAATGAGCATCACTCAGAGCATCTACAGGTTCTCCACAGTCCAGCTCTCTACACACCACTGCAGCATCAGGCAAATCCCAACCAGCACCACACACTGTTCCCCACTGACCTCTATGAAGAACCTCCACTCTACCAGCACAGCGACTGCTACCACCAACCAACCTTACTCTCAAATTGTCTATAAAATAAATAAAGAGGGAGTAAAGACATATGGACAAAAGGAAAGAATGAGGAAAAAAGTATCACAATAAGAGAAAAAACTATGATAAAATTGACTAATATTTAGTGTAGAATTTGGGAACATTAAATTTGATTTCAGTTTATTTAAAAAAGGCTCAAACCTGCACACACCAGTCCAACATCATTTTCATGAGAACAGTTGTTTTCATCTAACGGTGATGTTGGACAGAGGTGAATCTGAGACTCATTTCCTCTGCACTGAATCTCTTGTGTCCACATCTGAGCGTCTCCTTTGCCAAAAGCATCTTCTCCCAGCACCTGTACAGGAGCCCCACAGTCCAGCTCTCTACACACAACCTCTGCATCCTGCTGGTCAAAGGCAGCGTCACACACTGAGACCCACGACTGATCATCAAGTATCTCTAACCTCCCAGAGCAGCGAGAACCTCCAACCAGCCGGACTTCTGAAAGAACAACACAGATCAACAAAAGCATGGCTTATTTATGGGGCTTCAAGTTAATGATTTGTACATCAAAGCCATTTCTTATAATGAATAAAGTAAAAACACAAAAGAAAACCACAACAAATATAAATATAAAATGTATTTATTATTGAAGTCAACATTTTAAAACTTAAAAAACTAACTAACTAACTAACTAACTAACTAAATTAGAAGCCAATCTGGAAGCGCATATTAATTTTAATATGTAAAATATTTACCTGAGCAAATGACTCCAGCATCTCTACTATGATCACAGGTGCTTTTACCCCATCCTCTTGACCCACAGTTCTTCAGTGTTGTCTCTGATCCAGTACACGAGACATAACTCATCCAGATTGGTCCTGATCCTGGTCCAAAATGAGCATCACTCAGAGCATCTACAGGTTCTCCACAGTCCAGCTCTCTACACACCACTGCAGCATCAGCCAAATCCCAGAAATCATCACACACTGTTCCCCACTGACCTCTATGAAGAACCTCCACTGTACCAGCACAGCGACTGTGACCACCAACCAGCCTCACATCCATACGGTCTAAATATTAAGCAGTAACAATGAGAGATGAAAGATGAAGGGATGAGAGTTCAATTTACAGCATTACAAAGTGGGTCAACTGGGAAAATGGGACACATACGCCTGAGTATTTAAAATGAATATTCAGAGTTCAATACAAGTTTAGCTCAATCAACATCATAGGTGTGTTGATTAACAAATATCTGTTGTTATGCTGACTCCCTTTTATATAAAAAAAGAGGGTTTAAAGACGTGTGAAGCTTATAATTTTATAAAAGCACTTAAATCAATTATCCTAAAATGCATTATTGTTTCAGCTGTAAATAGTTAAAAACAATTACAGGGTTTATACCGTTATGTTGTCATGGAAACAAAGTTTAAAACTGGAAATAAGTTTGCACAGAAAAGGTTAGTAAGCATTTTTTTTTCCCACACTATAATCATGTTAACATATATTCGTTTACGTCTTTTTTCTATATTATTGAGACAGTGAGTATTTTAAAGTTTACGGAAAACCTCTTTTTTTAAAGGGGGGACAAGAAGAAATGTATTATTTAAGTAAAAAATTATGCCACAAATTATGTTGATTGAGCTTAAACTATATTAAACCTGGTGTATTCTTTTAATATATGTTTTTCACTCTATATAGTTCTTCTGAAGCTGAGGTCTTGGCATTGTTTAAGAGACTAACATTGTAACCCTATAAAAGGCCTTTAGGTTTTGTTTTTGTTTGTCATGATCACAACTTCTTGACATAACATTATACAGCATTTATCCTGCTGGATTATGAATGAGTAATTCTTTTTCTTTTTCATAAACATGTTCATGGGACTTGCTCAAGCTAACATGTCTGTCACTAATATTTCCAAATCAGTGTTTATCAAATCAGAACTCCAAATGTGTGATCAATTTTACGGCCACCCAACTCGAGGGACAGAGATGCCTGATGGTTATAGAATAATGTTTGACACATGACGATTAAATAGTTTTCAACCAGAGAAAAGGTGATTAATGTTTTATTTTTTTAGATAACAGAAGATTGAGACAACATTTACAATGTTGATATCACATGAAAAATTTAATTGCAATCAAAACACAACAAGACAAAAAAATTACAATAATGACCTCTTAGGGTTTCAATTAATAAATTAATATTATTTTGATAACAATATATTATATTGAATAAAAAAGAAGACACTCATGTAAAACTTATTTGTAGCTCTTTATAAACTGGAGAGACAGAGAGAGAAAGAGAAAGAGATAAACTGCCTGTTAAACACAAGAGCACATTCATTATACTGTGACAATGTGATTACACGGGCATCTAAAAAAAACACATTACAGTATAGTTTAATTTTAAGATCTTAAATAATATAGCATTTAACCCATCATTAAAAAAAAAAAAAATCATAAAAAATGTCATGTGTACTTACCAGCTGTGATGAGTATTATAACTGAAGACAGTAAAATGAGTGTCAGGCATCTCTCCATCTCTCTCTGCTTGATTAATTCAACATCCAGTACAAGCTTCTCCGCACTGATGATACAGAAGTACAGGCGTCCTCTCTCAGCCCCCTTAATGAGAGAGAAAGAGGTTCAAAACCCTCCAATCACACTCGCTGTTACCTTATTAGACAGAACAGAGGAAATCATCAAACAACTTCAGTGACAAATCAGACCAGGCTTTAATGATCTTCTCCATATCTAACAGTCAGAGCTGATGAGCTCCTCCTCCCCACCCATCAAGAGGGGATGCAGAAACACACACACACACACACACACACATATTTGACTGACTTACAGGATACAGGAAACTCTCCAGTTTATTTACAGCATCAAAGCCCAACACCTGCAGAGAAGAGATAAAAGCACTGATAACTAACTCTGAACACTGTCTATTAGATATGTTAGCATGACATTAACAAGTAACAAAAAAGCCATTAAAAATGTAAATGTTAACCAAGAGCACAGTGCTAACTAACTGTGAATGTCCTACACACTGTCTATTAATGTATACATATGTTAGCATGATATTAACACGTAATAAACTCAACTCTGTAAAATGGATACTTTTGTAAAATGGCATTTAAAAAAAATAAGTTAATAAATGCTTGCAAGAGCACATGGCAAAAGTTAGCTCTAATTACACAGAGGGGTGGAAAACATCACAATATTTATTTTGTGACACCTTCCTTCAAATAATTGCTTTGACTAATGTGAAATTGACCTAATTCCACAAAAGTGGTTTCAGATGGCCCACAAAAACCACAACCATAGTAAGGATAAGCATGTTGTTCACATTGTGACCAGCAGAGAGAGCCAGTACTACAGTACTGTACAGTACAGAACTACAGTATCTGCCAAAGCCCTCATATACCCTCATATATTGAGTATTTTACAGTTTGGATGAGAGCTTTTTAGGTAATTTCTCTTGTGAAATGGCAAGTATAAAAAAAAAGTAAAAAAATTAAATAAAAAAAGTGTCAGGATTTCTGAAGAAAACCCTTTTAACTTTTAATGATATCAATAACCTATAAAAAGTTTGGAAGTAACATGCGAGTGATGCCATAAGATTTATAAGCTGTTTTCCTCATGGGGACCAAAAAATGTCCCCACAAGCACAAGGATACAAAGGATATTGCATAGATGCATACTTTCATATCCATGTAGCTCCCCGTCACAGACCGTTCTTGAGATTTGCATTCGAAGGGGTGGCTTACCAATATACAGTCCCACCATTTGGACTGACCCAAATGACTGCTCCGTGCACCTTCATGAAATGCGTGTATGCGCCCCTCTCCCCCTGAGACGGATGGGAGTACTTCTCCTGAATTACCTCAATGATTGATTGCTCTTAGCCCAATCGAAGGAGGAACTAGTTTTTCGAACTTGTTTTTCGTTTGATTGGACTTTACAGATCTATGCTCCTCAGCCACTTGGAGAGTCTGGGGTTCAGGATCAAGCAGAGCAAAAACTTGCTGCCTCGTATCCCAGAGCCAGTGCATCTGGCGCTTTCAGGTGAACGCACCCCGTCCGAGTTCAAGGTATACACAGAAGCTTTCACAGCATATTATTTACATATTATTTAAATAATAATTTATTTACACCCCTAGGGCCGGGCTTCGGGGCAATTTTCATGTCATAGTTCACACACTGGCCGGGCCTCAGGCCTGTTTTAGGCTTATCCTTCTTTTTATATTTTAGACATTAATTAAAAGAAAATATGAGAAGTTGGCAATGGAAAAACAAACATAGAAAGACATTTTATAACCTATCACACTGACATATGACTGACACATGACAGTCTGCTCACGCAAACGCACACAGAAAGTTTCCCGGCGGCGCGACCCACGATTCACATTAGACTGGCTCGCTCTGTGTTTAGTGTCCCCGCCAGCAGCAGTAGTGAGCTCTTCAGCGCAGATGGAAGAGTTATAGAAGAAAGGAGGACTGGATTAAAACCTTCCACTGTGGATGCTGTGCTTTTTCTCCACGATGCTCTGTAAGCGACTGTTCTTAGCCATGTTAGGAGGCTGTCTTGTTGTTTTTCGTTCGATTGGACTTTATTTTCATTAGTCTAACTGTTGGAAACTATTGGAAATAAGAATGGCCATGTTCTGTAGTGAAGACTTGATTTTTGAGGTAAGATAACCTGCATGTTTGTTTTTTATTTTATTTGTTTAGATTGTATAGCTCATTTCGTTTGCAAGCGCTGTTGTGACTGCGAGCAGCAGAGAAGCCTGCCTCAGCTTTTCAAAAATGTCGTTTTACTGTGGTTGTGATAATAAACATTTAAACTAAGTGTCTGTGTGATATGCTTGAATTGTTGTATATCTATGGATTTTATTGTAGCCAAGTAAAAAGTGTTGATTTGAGAGGCTAAATTGATCAAACATGTTTAACTCGCTGTCGGCTGCTTGGTCGTCATAAAAAAAAAGAAAAAAAAAAAGAAAAATCTAGGGCCTAGATTTGAGGCCCGTGCAGGGCTTTAGTCAGTTGAGAACCATGACCTGGTGGTCAGATTTCTCAGAGGGGCCAGGGGGGCTAAATCCGCTTCTGGGACCTGTCCATTGTCTTGAAGGCACTTTGTGGCCCTCCATTTGAGCCACTCACGACAGCCGACCTTCGGCCAGGCTGGTTGGCTCTGGCATCGTTCAAGCGAGTTGGTGAGCTGCAGGCTCTTTCAGTGGACGCCTCCTGTCTCGAGTTTGGGCCCAATGGCAGTAAAGTATAGCATTGTCCATGTGTCCATTGCTGATATCTGTGCGCCGGCTGGTTGGTCCTAACCATCCACCTTTGCCAGATTTTATAACCTAAAAGTCCCTGCTCTCCAGGCATGGATTTTGTCTGCCTATTCGCTTCCCACCCTCTGGGGTTTTCTCTAAGTGGCATTATGACCCACGGGCTCAAAACAAAACAAAACAAAAAAAATAAAAAATAAAATTGCTTTCAGGGCAACTTAAATAGGCAGTCAGCCCTGCCTGTTTTGGTGGACTGACAAGCCATTTGTCTGTGTAGGGGGCACAGACGTGAACCAATCAGGCTTCAGTATTCGGAGAAAAACTCAGTTCCCTTTTAAGGGAACTCGAGCTGCGTCGAGAAGCTGTGGGAACGCCTCTGTGTGATTGCGCCATGAAGCACGTATGAAATCAGTCCAATGGCATGACGGAACGTCATGTGACGTTAATTGGAAACTATAGAGCATACCTGAAACAAACAGTCACTAGCTTCTGTGTCTTCAGCAAGTGCTCTGTGTGAAACTGTCTCAGTATTTATTTATATATATATATATATATATATATATATATATATATATATATATATATATATATATATATATATATATATATATACTGTATATATATATATATATATATATATATATATATATATATATATATGTCACAGGTCGGGGTGGGCCAAGCCAGACTGCGCCCACCCGTAAACCACTGTCACCCAGAGGAGCGTATCAAGGAGGAGGCAAGAGGCAGGAGTAAAAGGAATGGCAACTTTATTTTCTATTAAAAAGCAATTAAGAAATCCTAATCTAAAATTCCTTGGCTTCTTCTTCCCAGGAACCCGGAACAGCACCGCCGCGGGTATGGACCGGCGAGAATCTCAGGTGAGTATCACAGGTGAGTAGAGAGAACGGGGATCACTTCCTTCACAGGTGAGTGTCAGACTTACAGTGGAAGGATGTTCGACAGGTAAGTGTCACAGGTGAGTAGAGGGATCACGGCTCACTTCCTCACAAACTGGTGCCAGACTCACAGTGGGAGGGCGTTAGACAGGTGGATATCACAGGTGAGTAGAGAAATCACGGCTCACTTCCTCCACCGACTGGTGCCAGACTCGCAGTGGGAGAGCAGTAGACAGGTGAGTATCACAGGTGAGTAGAGGGATCACGGCTCACTTCCTCACAAACTGGTGCCAGACTCACAGTGGGAGAGCGTTAGACAGGTGGATATCACAGGTGAGTAGAGAAATCACGGCTCACTTCCTCCACAGACTGGTGCCAGACTCACAGTGGGAGAGCGGTAGACAGGTGAGTATCACAGGTGAGTAGAGGGTTCAAAGTGTACTTCCTTTCCAGACTGGTGCCAGACTCGCAGTGGGAGAGCAGTAGACAGGTGAGTATCACAGGTGAGTAGAGGGATCAAGGCGCACTCCCTTCACAGACTGGTGCCAGACTCTCAATGGGAGAGCGTTAGACAGGTGAGTGTCACAGGTGACAGAATCGGCTTCAACAGCAATACACAGTTCTCACATGGGTTGCAAGAGACGGATGACTTCACACCATGCAGGTAGGCTTCAGGGCTGCAGCAGACTCAAGGTCACAGACAGAGCGGGGTTTCTCTAGAACAGACAGAATCAACTTCAACAGCAATACACAGCTCTCACGTGGGTTGCAGGGGACAGATAACTTCACACCGTGCAGTTGGGCTTCAGGGCTGCAGCAGACTCAAAGTCACAGTCAGAGCAGAGCTTTCTCTAAGGCAGACGAAATTAAGACTTCACACAGCAGTATACAGTTCTCACGTGTATTGCAGGGGACAGATAACTTCACACCATGCAGTTGGGCTTCAGCAGACTCCAAGTCACAGACAGAGCAGAGCTTCCTCTAGAACAGACAGAATCAACTTCAACAGCAATACACAGCTCTCACGTGGGTTGCAGGGGACAGATAACTTCACACCGTGCAGTTGGGCTTCAGGGCTGCAGCAGACTCAAGTCGCAGGCTGAGCGGGGCTTCTCTAGGACAGACAGAATCAACTTCAACAGCAATACACAGTTCTCAAATGGGGTGATGTTGTCTCGCAGAGGTTCTTCTTTCTAGACACCGCACGTAGATGTAAGCAATCTCACTCAGCTCTCACGGTAGATAGTAGACCCCCAGGACGCATGGGCGGTTGCACAGCAATAAAGATATTCTTCCACACACACACACTGCAATCCAACTCTAAGCATGCAATCGTGAGGGGAAACGTCAATTTAAACACTGCAACTTCACTCTTCTAGTGCGCATAAGGCCAGCACTCACCCGCAAGTCCTGGTCTACCGCACTGATGATCGCCAGGGGCGGACAGAACACTCGAGAGATTTTTCCTCGCGGTCACAGACGGACTTCACCTCGCTGAACTCCAATCGGGGAGAGGAGGTGAGAGATCGACAAAGAATCAGTATTTCACTCGGTGAAGGGTGTACACATGCTCCAAACACTTCAATCCAATACCCAATTTAGTGGAGAACACAATGCAATTATGAGATTCAGTTTGTTAACTACTCATCTCTCTCTTCCCCAGCTCAGTCAGCGCGTTTCATTCCTCTGGGCCGTCCTCGCGTACTCTCAAACAACGCTCCTCTTCCTTCAAGACAAACCCTCAACTGCAGTGCCCATAACCAATTCCCCACGAGAGAGAAACCACCAACGATCGGGGGGGAGGACGATCCAGATCAACAGGGCAGAAGAACAACACAGCACCACAGCATGGCACAGCACACCCAGCCTTCTCCCCCTCGTGTGTTTTATCCTCTCTAAAAGCGGGAGTGGCCTCAATCAGACGCTCAGAGTGAAGTCCCTACACCTGTCGCCAATCTGCCGTTTAGTTGTCATGACGACAAACACTCCTACAGATCTGGAGCTGTTTGTCACCCCGTGACATATATATATATATATATATATATATATATATATATATATATATATATATATATAGGCAGGAGTATAATGGTGAGCAAACAGCTTTTGCATCGCTCTAATTTTTGAGAAACTTAAATATGTACTCATCTGATATTTGAGGAGTCTTTTAATTCAGAGAAAATAAATGGTGAATTCCCAGGGGGAAATGGATAACACCTCATTACACGGTGCCTATCTCTCTTCAGTGCCCTCAGGGGCCTTTCTACCAACCCCACAACCTCGTGTGCTTTGGGGCGCAGCGGTCTCCAGCAAGTTCTAGTCTCAGTGTCTGACTCGCAGAAGGAGGGTTTAAGAGGGGTCAGTTCGGTTGTTTCCTGCCGGTCATCCGTTTCAGGACACTGGATTGACTTCTCGAGCTATACTAGAGACCAGTCTCGAGAGGCTGGTTCCTTTAGTAGTCTCAGCCGTAGTCGTCTTGGGATAAGACAGATCTGAGGACAGTCATTATCTCGAAGAAGGCTTCGACAAAGATGTCCTGACGGAGAGTCCTCTGGAGATTTCCCTCAGGGGGGACCCTTTCTCTCAGGCGAGCGGGTTGATCCTTCACCCCCGCCCAGAATTGAGGAAACTTTGGGCTTGGGCTCTGAGGGGGCCCAGCTCATAAGTTCAGGTCTCTCAACCGAGATTGTTGAGACCATCCTCCACTCCAGAGCTCCCTCCACGAGGAAACTCTACGCCTTTAAGTGGATATTTTTTTCACTTCCTGGTGCGGAGAGCACCAGCCGGACCCAGTTATCTGCCCCGTGGGTGCAGCGTTTCTCCGCAGGTCTATCCCCCCTCCACACTAAAGGTGTACATGGCGGCCTTAGCTGCTTACCATGTCCCTTTAAGTGTTGTATCCTTGGGGAGACACCATCTAGTAACGTTTCCTTCGTGGCACAGTGGCACTTCGTGGCATTGCCAGCAACAGCCATTTTATGATTGTTTGTGGTTTGGTCTTAGTGACTTAGAAGTCCTCTTGACTACCCCTAACTTTTCAAAGATTTAGGAGCTGGTTTAAGTTCTAAAATGCTTTGTGATTTACTCTCAGAGCAATATTTTGGGACCATTTTGGGACCATCACCTCCAACCAACCTCACTTTGCCTGTACACAAGAGTCGTTTATCTATGAAAGTTAAATTATGAAAGATCAATGATCTTTTCATCTGCTCTCTTAGCAATTCTGAAGAAAAAGAGACTCTTGTCTGCTCTGGTGAGAAAGATAACGTAGAGAGAGGAGAGGGGCTTCTGATGACCACCAATCACATTCAGAGTTAAACTTCAAGAGAACAGAGACAACGACAAATCAGCCAATAAATCTCCATATATATCAAGAGAACACCACTGTTGATGAACGGGACTCCTCCTCCACCTTACAGACACTTTAAGGAGGAGACACACACACATGATAAACTCAACCAGCTGTCATGAGAGTGAATGTGGGAAACACTTCAGTGTACACAGTGGCAAATTCTGACACCTGCAGAGAAGAGATACAAGCACTGATAACTAACTGCTGTCAAAAAACACTAAGACAGAGAGACATATCAAAGTACTACTACAGAATAACAGTATACAATAATTCATAGAACTTTATTGAATTTTGCATTTTGTGTACAAAAACAAAAAACAGTTTGTTGAAAAAGAAATGTTGCAACATTCCCCAATTACACAATATGATAATGATGACATAATATCCATGCACATTGTCAGTCTGAAACAGAAAACATAAAAATAAATTTGACAGAAATATGAAACAAGTGTATAAAACATGTATGCATGCTGTGTATGTCTGACTGTAAAAACACCCTCTGCAGGACATAAAGTGAACAACATGCTCCTCTGCTCAGTTCAGAGTCATTACATTATTTTGAGGGAAAGATCCTTGATCACAGCTGCTGTTTGTAAACTTATTTCCCAAAGTACATTCCACCGTTTTTTGGCAAAATATACTGTATATGTTCACCATCAGTGGGTCTACATTCAATAGGAATATGATATTTTTATAAGTGGCTGTGAAATGTTAAAGACTGGAGCAGTGGAAGTTAAATGGTGAAGCATCTGAAATCATAACAATTATATACAAACGGACTGAATGTTGGGCTTTTTTTTTTTTTTTTTATTGCCATGTCTACATCATGTTTCAGTGCAATGAGATCACACAAAAACTTTTGTAAAAAACTTCTGGAAAGAGAAGTTTAACTAAGCATTTATTCCTGTTAAACACTGATTAAATGTAATTAAGTAGATTTCAATGCAAACTATTACATGTGGTTACATATGGTGGATAGCAGTTAAAACGTATTTAGTATCTAAGACACTTAAACTGCAGACCACTTAAAGGATTAGTTCACCCCAAAATGAAAATTTCCTAATAATTTACTCACCCCAATGCCATCCAAGATATCCATGTCTTTCTTTCCTCAGTGGGAGAGAAATTATGTTTTTTGAGGAAAACATTTCTGGATTTTTCTTCTAACAATGGACTTCATTGGTTACCATCGTTTTTAAGTCCAAATCAATGCAGTTTCAAAAGTCTTTGAAGTGTTTAAACGGGCTGTACGCTATCACAGCTGAAGAAGAGGTTGTTATCTAGCGAAACGATATAAAAAAAAATAAGATAATTTATAGACTTTTTACCTTCAATAGTTCGGATTGAGCTGATCAACAAACGGATAGGGAACTACGTCATCACGTTGAAAGGTCACGCCGGTGCCGGCAATACTATTTTAACTACTATTCATGTTCATCAGAATGTTATTCATATACTATTCATATTCATATTCACTGAATACTATTACTATATATATATATAATAGCAAACAATACTATTTGAACTATCCTCCTACGTACGGTCGCATTGTAAACAGTGGGGCGGTACTTCTGCCGGCGCCGGCGTGACCTTTCAACGTGATGACGTAGTTCCCTGTCCGTTTGTTGATCAGCCCATCCGAACTATTGAAGGTAAAAAGTCTATAAATTATCTTTTTTTTTTTTTTAAATGACCTATCGTTTCGCTAGATAACAACCTTTTCTATAGCTGTGATCGCGTAAAGCCCGTTCAAAGACTTTTGAAACTGCATTGATTTGGACTTAAAAACAATGGCAACCAATGAAGTCCATTGTTAGAAGAAAAATCCAGAAATGTTTTCCTCAAAAAACATAATTTCTCTCCCACTGAGGAAAGAAAGACATGGATATCTTGGATGGCATTGGGGTGAGTAAATTATTAGGAAATTTTCATTTTGGGGTGAACTAATCCTTTAAAAACTTTGAAAGGATTTGAGGCAGTGGGTGTGGTTTCAGTTATAAAGTCCCTCCCTGTTTTCCTGGCTCCTCACATCATCATAGTCTGTTATTAGAAAACAAGAGCAAATTAATGTATCAATATATGCTTTAAAAAGTATTATAAATGAACACATCAATATTGACAATCAAGTAAAATGAGCTATCATAATCACAGAAATTGATATTATAAAGCAATTATAAAAATTAAACAAATTCAGTGTAAGGTAAAAAGTTTTCAGTAACATACCAAACATGTCACTCATATATTCCCTGATATTCTTCACATCATCATACTCCTCCTGAACACCCTCTGATATAAATGTGTCCATTATTAATTACATGCAACTATAATTTGAAGACAAACAAACAAAAAAACATGAAATTTGAGAGAGTAATTTGAATCCCACACCTGCTTTATCCTTGGAGAATTGTCGTACAATGATGACATCATCATAGTTTTCTGGCAAGTCAAAATAGTCAAATGAACAAAATAATGAAAGATTAAATGCATCCATTAAATGTGCAACATTTGGGATTTTGAAACAGTGCCTATGTATAATTAACTAAACCCTTATTAAATAAAATATAATTAAATAAAACCTGTAGAAATGATAATAAGAAATAAACCTGTATCACGAGATCTCAGTCCAACAGTGATTATATCATCATAATTCTCAGGTGTGATTTGCTGCTCTTCTAAATGAGTTAACAGCAAGGAGGAAATAAACAAAAACTGCTTTAACTATTCAGAGGTCCAATAGTTCATTTAATTTAGTGAAATGAGTTAAAGTCACTGACCTTTATTTGACCCTTCAGTGGTGGTGATGTCATTATAGTAGTCAGGTGCGGCTCCTCCTGCAGAATTCGCTTTTAAAAAAAAATTCACGAAATCCTTATCTGAATTATTATGTGCTGAAGAGTTTATATAATTTAGTTGATTGATTTATACTTGAGTCCTCTAACCTGAAAGAAGCTCATCAGCATCTTCATACCCAGAATGCTGTTCTTCAGAAAGGACACTTCCTATTATGGAGAAGTAATTTCCATAATTTTGGCTGATTTTGGCTGAATTTTGGCTGATTTACGAATGTGAACGTGTGTGTCTGATGGATCAGACACACATTCACAATCATAAATCAGCCAAAATCTCCACTTCCTTTGAATCACAACACTGTATATCTTTCAGATAACACACAAAAGTCCCACAAATGGATCTATGTGATTTATTCTACTCTCCCCTATGAATAAAGTGATTATGATCTCCTCAAATCAGACTCTATGACATTTACTCACCCCTCTGAGTGAAGAAACTCTGTCTATTAGTGGGTCTGTGATGAATCTCCTCATAAACGGCCTCTGTCGTCGTCCTGTGTCTCCTCTTAGAGAGAGCTGTGAGTGTAGACAGGCAAACCTGCTGTCAGTTCAAAACACATGACTGATCACACACTGAATAAAACAAAATATGTCTCTGGATCTCTCCTACCTCTCCTCATCACTCTGTTCTGCTGAATCAGTATAAGCAGTGGCACTAAGAGCAGTAAGAGCAAAACTCCCAGTACAACCACAAGCACAGAGAGAGACACTGGAGGAGTTTGTGGAGGAGTGACTGATGTTGAGCGCACTGTCTGAGAAACTGGAGGAGAAGCTGATGTTGTTTTGGCAGGAGTAGTGGACACTGACAAATCTGTAAAATCTGTCAAAACAGACACAGACAGATTAAAAATCATGCAAATACACAGTTAGTAGCACTAAAATGATTTTAAAAAAATCACTATTATCGGTCAGTGTTTTGCTCTGACTTGCACAGGTGAGTCCAGCGTGCTCTTTGTGGTAGCAGTCAGTGTGGTTCTTCAGGGAGAGAGGACAGTCCCACAGGTGAATCTCATTCCCTCTGCACTCGACTCTGTTCAGCCACACAACACCTTCACCAGCACCAAAGACTGAATTCCCATCAGCCCTCAGTGCTGCTCCACAACCCAGCTGCCTGCAGACCACCTGAGCATCGCTGATGTCCCACAGATCAGCACAGACTGAACCCCACACAGCGTTATGATACACCTCCAGCCTCCCAGAGCACCGGCCCAAACCTCCACTCAGTCTGAGAGGAACATGATCTAAATCACAGACAAGTGGATACATTATTGGCCAACAGAGTTTTGTCAGAACTGAAACACCTACAGTGGGACATGTCTGTGAGGTGAGATTAAATCCTCTTGGTTCCCCAGAACTAAATCACATACATATATGACATATGGCTGTTATGATTTTGATGTTCTTCTAAATCAAATTAACTTACCTGAACATTGTCTCTGATGTGGAGATGTGGAGCATGACAAATAGCTTCTAGAGGACTCATGACTCTCCTGTTCTGTAATCACAAGTTGATTCAATATTATATAGACACATTTTGTTTATATACTCAATAATGTCAACTGATTACTGTAGTTTTAGAGATGGAAATTGCATCAGTCTTACCTGAGCAGGTGACTTTGGCCACTTCATCATTATTACAGTAGTTCTGTCCCCAGGGTGAAGATGGACACTGCCACAGATTTGAATCATGTGGTCGACATTTCACTTCATCCAGCCAGTTACGAGCTGATTCCAGTCTTGGTGTAGAATCAGACAAAGCACCAGATCTTCCACAGTTCAGCTCTTGACAGATCAGACTCACTGTGTCTCTGTCCATCTGGTTCCAGCACACATTTCCCCAGGATCCATTGTAGAAAACCTCCACATTCCCTTCACAGCCCTCAGTTAACCTGATCTCTTTAAACTCTTGATAGAAACATGAACACAACCTCAGATTTGATCCAACACCATTCATTTCAACCACAAACACATTACATAACATATACTATATATACATGTATATATATATATATATATATATATATATATATATATATATATATATATATATATAACCAGAATAAGTATGCTATGCCTTTAAGTGGGCAGGTGAGGTGATAGGGCCGGCTGCATTTAAAGTCTCGCGGGTGTCGTAGAGATTTTAAACTGTATATTAAACTAATCATGTGTTCGACATCTAACCTTATTTAACATCTAACATTGGAACAGGATGTACTGTACGAAACCAATGGAAAACTTGTGTCTTTGACTATGTGCGTATGTATGTAAAAATAACACAGTTTTGGGAAATGAAACTAGACAGTCTGTTAGAATCTTGTGATTACAGATGAGATCACCGCAAGATCAGAGTTTGCTTTACCTAGTAACAGAGGGGTTTGCATATGAAGAACCAATCAAATAGTGGGGAAATTATGTAATGCAGCCTGACATTTTGTCATACCTCTATACTATAAAAACTGTTGTATATGTGTTTTACGGTGGGATGTCTCAATGGAATTTGTCTGAGATCCACCGGCCTTGATTCTTCTTGGGAGAGTTTCTCTGAGAACTGCTCGAAGACTCTCCCGGCCGTTATTAAAGCATTTAGAGGACATTTGCTGAAAGTCTGTCTGTTCATTTCTGCTGCGCAGCAGGTCAGTTTAGGGAATCAAGTAAGTTAGAGTAAGAAACTCGGCCAGATGTCGATTGAAGACGCAAGAGCTAGAGTATAAAGGGTATTAAGTGTCGATTAGTAGACGCTCTGTGTCGATGAGTAGACGCAACAGTTTTATTATTTATTAAGTGTCGATTGTAGACGCTCTGTGTCGATGAGTAGACGCAACAGTTTTATTTTGGATAGTCAGGATAAAGGAAATTCCTTTACACGGGTGTCAATGAAACAGCGTTGTGGATGGTTTTCCGGTCTTTGATCTCCAGGGCAACGGGACGCTCAGTTAGACAGCAGCTTTAGCTGGTTAGCGAAGGGTGCAGCGAGGTCCGCTTGTGGCTTTTGAAGATTATTCTCGAGAGAAATTAATGAGTGGGGAGAAGGAGAGGCTGGTGTTGCTGTTGTGCAGTCATGGAGGAAGATTCTGAGGAATCGATAATGGAGGACAGGGAAGGATTTACGGAGATATATTTGGGGAAATAAAAGTAAAAGATATGATAGAATCAATGCAGGATAAAAAAAATAAAAGACAAAAGACAAAAGAAAACCAAGAAATAATAAGAGAACAAAATTTACAAAATGTTAAGGAGAATGGACACAAAATTATGCTGACATTTGAAAAGAGTACAGGAACACATTTGCATCCAATAGGACTATCCAAGGCGATCGATAAAATCATTGGGCCAGTTGTTTTGGCTAAGTGTTTGGGGCAAGGGAGAGTTCTGATCATAGTGAAAGATATTGGCCAGAAAAACAAACTACTCAAGATAAAAGAAATGAACAGAGAAAAGGTCACAACCAAAGAGATTGGAGTAGAAAAGGTGTAATGTATGGAATTCCAACATATATCTCCACTGACGAAATGCATGAAAATATAAGAGGAGGTAAGATTAGTAATGTGAGAGGACTATATAAGACGATAGAAGGACAACGACAGGAAAGCTTGAGTGTCTTGTTGACATTTGAAGGGAAAATGCCTGAAAAGGTACAAATGGGATACATAAGTTACCCAGTAAGAGTGCATGTGCCAATGCCATTGAGATGTTTTAAATGTCAACGAATAGGACATGTGGCTGCAGTGTGTCGGGGGAAGGTAAGATGTGCAAAATGCGGAGGTGAGCATGATTATGATAAATGCACAGAGGTGAATGGATTAAAATGCTGCAACTGTGGAGGTGCTCACAGTGCAGCAAATGGAGGATGTGAGGTACAAATTAAAGCAAGAGAAGTCCAAAAATACAAGACTGAGCATAAAGTCACTTATGCGGAAGCAGTGAAGGTCTGTAAAGGTAAGGAGGACAGGAGGGATGAGATGAGGGATAATCTCAACCAAGACGCAAGGGACATGAGAAATGTTCAAACTAAAGAATCAGAACAACAGTGTGATATAAAAGAAAATACTTTAATAATGACTAAAGAGAACTTTCTAGCCTTTATTGTTAAGGTAATTAATGTCACTGCTATGTTGCCAAGCAGATCGGCAAAGATTAAAACAATTCTTGAAGCTGCATCAGAATTCCTAGGGATATCTGGGATTTCAGTAAACGCAATACATGAAATTCTAACTAGAGCCACAACAGTAGAAGGTTCACAGGGATCGGAGTAGATCAATGGTGATAAATGTAATGCAATGGAACAAGGAGCCTTGTGGCAAATGGTCGAGAATTAAAAAAATATGTACTCGATTTGGAACATAAACCAAGTGTAATTTGTGTTCAAGAGTCTTGGCTCAAGCCAAATCTGCAATTTGCATTACCAGGATATAAGTCTGTTCGAAAGGATAGGGTTGGGAAACAAGGGGGAGGGGTGGTAACTTTTATAAAAGAAGGAACTATATATAGGGAATTAAGTGAGGTTAAAGATATGGAATGTGTTGTAGTTGAAATATATTTTAGAGAAGAATCAATTGTAATATGTCATTTTTATAACCCATGTAAGAAGATTTCAATAAAGTTGTTTGAAAAGATTAGGAAAGAGACAAAGGAACTATGGTGTGGTGATTTTAACGCTCATAATTGGCTGTGGGGAAGTAAAAATATAGATTATAATGGGGAAGTAACTGAACAGCTCATGGATGATAGATCATTAGTATGTTTAAACTCAGGAGAAGGAACTAGGTATAATTTAACAGAGAATATGGTATCAAGTATAGATTTAACATTAATATCAAATGGTATGGCTGAATTATGTGAATGGAAAGTAAATAGCGAGAACACAGTTGGGAGTGATCATTTTCCAATTATTTGTAAAATAAATGTAAATAATAATCCAGAATGTTTACTGCAAAAGAAATGGTTGTATGAGAAGGCAGACTGGAATTCCTTTAGTAAGCATTGTGAAGATAATAAAGACTCAGTGGCTGAAGATTCAGTAGAAACTTTTTGTGATTCAATTACAAATCTAATAATGGAAGCTGCAACATTATTTATACCACAAAGAATAGCAGGTAAGAAAAAAAGAAATATTCCATGGTGGAAGGAAGAATGCAGTAATGCAATTAAAGAAAGAAATAAAGCATTTAAACAACTCAGGGAAAATATGAGTATGAGGAATTTGGTAGAGTATAAGAAAGCAAGAGCTAAAACAAGAGGAATAATTAAGAATGCGAAGAGAGAAGGATGGAGAGAATTTTGTTCTACCATAGGAAAAGATACTCCTATGGATAAAATATGGAATATGTTAAGGAATATGAGTGGGAAAGGAAAGAAGTCGGCTCTAATACCAGTTTTAATTGAAGAAGATAAAGTTGCAGTAATAGATATAGATAAAGCAAACATGTTAGGTAAGGTTTTAGAAAGAGCACATAGAATAGAATTGGGAGAAGAATATGAGCTAAGGAAAAAGGAAATTTTAAACAAAAATCCAGATATAATGAAGAAAAGAAATAGCAATAGTAGCTGTATGGATATAGAGTTTACACTTACAGAATTGAAAGTTGCATTACAAAAATGTGCCAATACCGCTCCTGGGGTGGATAGGGTAAGTTATAAAATGATAAAGCATTTGTCAGATAGTATATTGTTAAAGATACTTGAGTTATATAATAAAATATGGATGGAAGGAAGTATGCCTGGAAGAAAGCTGTAGTAATCCCTATTGTAAAGCCAGGAAAAAATTCAACAAACCCAGGAAGTTATCGACCAATTGCTCTGACTTCAAACTTATGTAAATTAATGGAAAAGATTATAGTTCAGAGGTTAACATATGAACTAGAGAAAAAGGGTAAATTTAGTAAGTATCAATGTGGATTTAGAGGTAAAAGATCAACCATGGATGCATTAATCAAGGTTAGTAATGAAGTAGAGAAGACAATAGCTATGAAAGAAATCATGGCAGTCGTGTATTTTGATATAGAAAAAGCGTATGACACGGTATGGAGAGAAGGGCTATTAAGGTCATCAAGGATAGGAATAGATGGAAATATGTATAATTGGTTATCTCAATTTTTGTTTGAAAGAACATTTGTAGTTCAAGTGGGAATGTGTCAGTCATTCATTTATAAGGCAGAACATGGTATTCCTCAAGGGAGTGTTATAAGACCAATTCTTTTTAATATTATGATTAATGATATCTTTGACAATGTAGGATTTGGTGTGGGATGTGCATTATATGCTGATGACGGGGCTATTTGGAAGAGAGTGCGAAATATAAAGCAAGTGATTTCAGGTATACAAACAGCTATTAAAAATGTGGAAGAATGGAGTATAGAATGGAGTTTTAAAATGTCATCTAGTAAATCAAGTTATATGATATTCAGTAGGAAAAAGGAAGATTTTAAGGATATTGAATTATTATTATATGGAAAACCTTTAGAACAAGTTAAAAGTTTCAAATATTTAGGAATGTGGTTAGATGGGAGATATACCTGGAAAAAACATATTGAGGAAATAGATAAAAAATGCAGGAGGGTCTTAAATGTGATGAGGGCAATAGCTGGGAAAGAATGGGGAGCAGAAAGAGACTCAATGATAACAATTTATCAAGCCTTGATAAGATCGACAGTTGATTATGGATGCATGATTTATGGGTCAGCGTCAGAATCATTGTTAAAAAAGCTAGATAGAATTCAATATAGAGCTCTTAGAATGTGCTTAGGAGCAGTTAAAACAACACCAGTCAATGCATTATTAGTAGAGGCGAATGAAATGCCATTGAAATTACGGAGAGTTAAATTGTCTTTGGTATTTTGGACATCTTTAAAGAGTTACACTGGAGAAAGTATAGCTAAAGATGTTTCAAATAATTGTTGGGAATACTTAAGTAACGAGAGAGGATATGGATGGAAGATAAATCAGTTAGCAGAGAAATATCAGATTGCAAATATTGAATGTAGTGTGTCACCTGTATGGGGAGAGGTTCCGAAATGGATTATTTCTGAGGTTAAATTTGATTTAGGAATATTAGATAAGAAACGGGAATGGGAGGAAATGGGTATGATTAAGTAGTCAATATTTTTATATTTTTATTATAATTACAATTGGAGTTATTTTTATTTTTATATGATCCCAGCAAACTCTTTGGCCAATCAACTTAAATACGATACTATCTTTTCACATGGCCTTTAATGAGTTGAATTATGATGGAGAGGATGTAAAACATTGTATTGATATAGATAATAATTTAAATTGCAGATATTACACGCTTATATAATACAAACAGTTGCTCATTTCTGCACCTTAACATTAGAAGCTTGGGTAAACACCATGAAGAAGTAGCTACTTTACTTTCTAACTCTGACTGTAGCTTTGATGTTATTGGTTGCAGTGAAACCTGGCTTAATGATAGGACCTTTACTGATATTCTTAACCTAGATGGATATAAGCTCATTATCAAAAATAGGCTTGGCCGTACCGGTGGTGGTGTTTGTTTATATGTTCACTCCAGATATCATATTAATGTTTGTGATGACATTGTCTTAGATGACAATCATTCTGATTCACTTTTTGTTGAGATAAATCTCACTAATGCAAAAAAAATTATAGTAGGAGTGATTTACAGTATCGCCCTCCTGACTCTGACCTTGACGCTTTCGAGGGTAAACTGGAGGACATTTTATTCTCCATAAACAAGAAAAACAAAGATTGTGTCATACTTGGGGACTTCAATAGTGATGTCTCCAAAGATGACGTTGTAAAAAGAGACTTTGTTAATACTTTGCATTAATTTTCTTTTTTTTGTACCATAAATCAATTTACCAGAGTAACGCCCTCCACTAGGACAGTTATTGACGATATCATCACAAACATTCGAAATACTAGACTAGAATCTGGAGTTGTGTTATCTGACATTACTGACCATTTTCCGATTGTATTGTTTCTAGATCTTGCAAATAAGAATGAATTACCATGGCGAAAAACAAAAATTAAAGTACTAAATGAGAGAACCCTGAAACTACTGAGTGAAAACTTACAGGCTAAAACATGGAAAGCAGTCTATGACTGCAACAATCCTGATACTTCTTATGATAACTTGATAAATGAAATTACAAACTCTATTTGTTGTACTATCCCTGAAAAGAACGCCGGACACCGCGCAACTGGTCTCAACCCCTTGCTCACAAAGGGTATCTTAAAATCTATTACCCATAAAAATAAGCTTTATAAACGTTTCTTAAAATGCCCAAGTGCTATGAACAAGGACATACTAGTTACAGGAATAAACTTACTAATATAATAAGAAAAAGGAAAAGTAACCACTATACATACCTCATAAAAGCATCACAGAGTGACTCTAAGAGGTCTTGGAAAGTGCTAAATGAAGTCCTTAAAAAGAGCAAAAACAACGCTGTGCTTCCAAATGCTGTGGGCATACACTCAAATTTGGGTAATAAATAATATGCATGACATTGATTTAGCAAATAATTTTAATAATTACTTTAACTCTATTGGGGAAAAACTCTCTAACAAAATAGTTCAACCTCAGGGTATCACTTTTGACCATTACTTGCGGGGCTCTTATGCAAATTCTTTTTTTATGAAACCAACTAATTGCGATGAAGTCTATAAAATAATTACAAATTTACGAAGCTCGTACACTGCTGGTGAGACTGAAATTTGTAGTAAAATTCTGAAAGCCATAGCATTTAATATCATGGAGCCATTGACTTATTGTATTAATCTCTCTCTGCTCTCTGGAATTGTACCAAAAAGGACAAAAATTGCCAGAATTATACCAGTGTTTAAATTTGGGGATGTGCAATTATCGTCCGATATCAATCTTGCCCACAATTTCTAAGGTTTTAGAGAGAGTAGTGTACAATAGGCTATATGGCTACCTTGATAAATTTAATATTATTGCTTCTTCTCAATATGGTTTTAGGAAAAAAAGAACCACATGCATGGCGGTACTCGATCTGACTGAAAAGATCAATGATGCCATTGATAAAGACGACAGCGGTATTGGTATTTTTATTAATTTATCTAAGGCGTTTGATACTATTGATTTTGACATCCTATTGAATAAATTACACCATTATGGAGTTAGAGGATTAGGCCTTAGCTGGTTCACAAGTTATTTATTTGGTAGACAGCAGTATGTAAGTATCAATGAACAAATTTCAATAAGTAAACCCATTAAATGTGGAGTCCCTCAGGGATCCATTTTGGGCCCTCTTCTTTTTTTAATATATATAAATGATTAAGAAAATTCCACAATGGCTTTACACAAGGTTTTATTTGCTGATGACACAAACTTATTTATGTCACATAAGAGTCCAGATGAAATGGAAGAAACAATAAATAGAGAGCTAAGAAATGTTGCTATCTGGTTTCGGTGTAATAAATGATCTCTTAACATAAACAAGACAAACTACATCGTGTTTCATTCCCAAAAAAATGAATTGGCAAATAAGCATGTCTGTCTTAAAGTAAATGAACAAATTATTGAAGGAGTAAACAACACTAAATTTCTCTGAGTCTTTATTGATGAATGTCTACAATTTAAATATCATCTTAATCAGTTAATACATTTTTTTTATCAAAATACGTTGGACTATTTTTCAAAGTAAGAAATTTTCTCCCACAGTCAGCACTTGTCATCTTATATAAAACCTTGTTTGAGTCTCATTTAAATTATTGTAATGTCATATGGTGTAACACTTTTACCAGCTACCTGAAAAAAATACAGTCTTTACACAAAAAAATTATACGGGTATTAACGTGATCTGAGCCAAATACCCCTTCGCGTCCATTGTTTCATCGCCTTGGTTTATTAAGACTTACCGAATAAAATGCTTTTCATAATGCCTGTATGATATTCCAAGTTGTTCATAAGTTAAATTACCGATTGTGTGAACTTGTCCCAATCAGTCGACCCCAGCATACATATCACACAAGGGAAAAACATTTAATTACTGGTAAAATAAGACGATTGAAATGTACGAGCCTGAGTGTAGTCAGTAGAGGTCCGCAGATTTGGAACAAGCTTGAGGAAAATCTTAAATTGTTGCATTCTGTCTCCGTTTTCAAGAAAAATCTTAAGGAAAAATTGCTTTTAACATACACTTTTTGAACACTCTGTAAGTGTTATACTTGTGCTGGGATCGTCTGTTTGTTTGTAGTGTTTGTTTCTTGTTGTATTTATATATTTGTTTTATTTGTGTCTATGGATTGATTTTGTTCTTGTATTTTATATGTTGTATGTTGTTATGGGAGGGGAAGAAAAAAAAAAAAAGGAAAAAGGAAAAACTGATCATAAGAAATCATGACTGCATAACAGCAAAGGTAGGTGGCGGTATGCACTTAGAATGCAATGCGCCAAACAACGAAAGAAGAAGAATGAAATTGTTCTCGTTCTCCGCTTGAAGAACGAGTGTGTGGTCTCTCCTATTCTGGCGCGTTGGAAGAACTGCTTGTGTGTTAATGCTGTGCCTGAAAATTCAGTGTGAGTAAACGAGTTTTTTACAGGAGTTGATCTTAATAGGAGATACACTCACCTAAAGGATTATTAGGAACACCTGTTCAATTTCTCATTAATGAGAATCTAATCAACCAATCACATGGCAGTTGCTTCAATGCATTTAGGGGTGTGGTCCTGGTCAAGACAATCTCCTGAACTCCAAACTGAATGTCAGAATGGGAAAGAAAGGTGATTTAAGCAATTTTGAGCGTGGCATGGTTGTTGGTGCCAGACGGGCCGGTTTGAGTATTTCACAATCTGCTCAGTTACTGGGATTTTCACGCACAACCATTTCTAGGGTTTACAAAGTATGGTGTGAAAAGGGAAAAACATCCAGTATTCGGCAGTCCTGTGGGCGAAAATGCCTTGTTGATGCTAGAGGTCAGAGGAGAATGGGCCGACTGATTCAAGCTGATAGAAGAGCAACTTTGACTGAAATAACCACTCGTTACAACCGAGGTTAGGATTATTAGGAACACCATACTAATACTGTGTTTGACCCCCTTTCGCCTTCAGAACTGCCTTAATTCTACGTGGCATTGATTCAACAAGGTGCTGAAAGCATTCTTAAGAAATGTTGGCTCATATTGATAGGATAGCATCTTGCAGTTGATGGAGATTTGTGGGATGCACATCCAGGGCACGAAGCTCCCGTTCCACCACATCCCAAAGATGCTCTATTGGGTTGAGATCTGGTGACTGTGGGGGCCATTTTAGTACAGTGAACTCATTGTCATGTTCAAGAAACCAATTTGAAATGATTCGAGCTTTGTGACATGGTGCATTATCCTGCTGGAAGTAGCCATCAGAGGATGGGTACATGGTGGTCATAAAGGGATGGACATGGTCAGAAACAATGCTCAGGTAGGCCGTGGCATTTAAACGATGCCCAATTGGCACTAAGGGGCCTAAAGTGTGCCATGAAAACATCCCCCACACCATTACACCACCACCACCAGCCTGCACAGTGGTAACAAGGCATGATGGATCCATGTTCTCATTTTGTTTATGCCAAATTCTGACTCTACCATCTGAATGTCTCAACAGAAATCGAGACTCATCAGACCAGGCAACATTATTCCAGTCTTCAACTGTCCAATTTTGGTGAGCTCGTGCAAATTGTAGCCTCTTTTTCCTATTTGTAGTGGAGATGAGTGGTACCCGGTGGGGTCTTCTGCTGTTGTAGACCATCCGCCTCAAGGTTGTGCGTGTTGTGGCTTCACAAATGCTTTGCTGCATACCTCGGTTGTAACGAGTGGTTATTTCAGTCAAAGTTGCTCTTCTATCAGCTTGAATCAGTCGGCCCATTCTCCTCTGACCTCTAGCATCAACAAGGCATTTTCGCCCACAGGACTGCCGCATACTGGATGTTTTTCCCTTTTCACACCATTCTTTGTAAACCCTAGAAATGGTTGTGCGTGAAAATCCCAGTAACTGAGCAGATTGTGAAATACTCAGACCGGCCCGTCTGGCACCAACAACCATGTCACGCTCAAAATTGCTTAAATCACCTTTCTTTCCCATTCTGACATTCAGTTTGGAGTTCAGGAGATTGTCTTGACCAGGACCACACCCCTAAATGCATTGAAGCAACTGCCATGTGATTGGTTGATTAGATAATTGCATTAATGAGAAATTGAACAGGTGTTCCTAATAATCCATTAGGTGAGTGTATATATATATATATAAAATGTAAGAGGAATGGCTTGTGTATATATATGATGGCCAATCTTCACTGATTTTACATTCCATCAGTAAGAGCAGAATGTGAGAAGGTTGAATTAGCAGAGACATAAACATAAAAACACAGCTGCCCAACTCACTGCAGAATTAAATGTGCACCTCAACTCTACTGTTTCCACCAAAACTGTTAATCAGGAACAGTTTTCCTGGGGACAATGTCCTGTGGACATTCCCTACTGTGCTTGATGGGCACGTCACTGCCAAAGACAACGGAACCATTCTGGAGAACTATGTGCACCGAAGGGTTCAAGCATTGTACCCTGAAGCACATTGTGCCATGTTTTAACATAATAACGCTACAACAGAAAGACTTGTGACAGAATAAATTGATGAACATGAAAGTGAAGTTGAACACTGCCTGAACAGCCACCAGATCTAAATATTTTTGAGCCACTTTGGGGTATTTTGGAGGAGCAAGTCAGAAAACGTTTTCCTCCACCAGCATCACATAGTGACCTGGCTACTGTTCTGGAAGAGGAATGGCTCAAAATCCCTCTGGCCACTATGAAGGACTAATCTATGTCATTCCCAAGATGAATTGATGCTGCAAAAGGAGTCCCTACACCATACTAATAAATTATTGTGGTCTCAAACCAGGTGTTTCAGTTCCACTGTACACTGTAAAAAATTTGTAACACTCCCAAATCAAAAATTTCAATTGACCGATAACATCTAAATTTTTCAATTGGCCCAAGTGAAAATCTGTACATTTAATTTTAGAATTTACAGAATTTCACTTGGGCCAATTGAAAAATGTAGATGTTATCGGTCAATTGAAATTTTTGATTTGGGAGTGTTACAATTTTTTTACAGTGTAGAACCCCTGTACTGTATCGTGTAACTGAAAAATGTTAGATATTCCCAAAAGATATTTTAGATTTAAATGAATAACTGAATAACAATTTTTCACAAGTTCACAACACTTAAATGTTTACCTGAGCACACGACTCCTACATCCTCGTTGTGTTGACAGTCATGTTTCCCCCAGCCTGGAGAAGAGCAGTTCCACAGGGACGTCTCATTCCCCTCACACTCCACCTCATCCAGCCAAATGGGTCCAGAACCAGGACCAAACCAGGCTGGTACCTGCTGGTTACTGAGGGCCACTCCACACTGCAGCTGTCTGCACACCACATGGGCATCTTTAATATCCCAGGAGTCATCACACACTGTCCCCCATGAGCCGCTGTGAAAAACCTCCAGCCTCCCTGCACAGTCTCCCCCAGAACCCACCAGCCTGATGGACCCGCGACCTGATATTCAGAGAGAGAAAAACACATTATTGATCACTAACAACTGAAGAATCTGCCCAGATGTTGTTGTTCTCACCAAGGCAGGTGATTGACAGTTGTTGTGTGGAGCTGCAGTTGAGAGTTTGTGGAGAGCTGCAGTTCCCCAGATGAGCTTCACTCCCAGAACACTGGAAGCCCGTCACACACTCATGACTGTGTTCAGGACTGGATGAAGAGGAGCCAGAGAAGTTCAGCACAGAGCCACAGCCCAGCTGTCTGCAGACCACAGAGGATTCAGTGAGACTCCAGGAGTCCAGCAGAACTCTCCTCCAGACCTGATGGATGGAAACTTCCAGCTCCCCCTCACACTGTCTCTCTCCAGACAACCGCACCAGACCGTCATGAACAGCCAGAGAGGAACCTGAGGAGAAGATCTCATGTTTTACTAAAATAAGAATTGCGTTAGAACATAGTGAAAATAAGTTGTCAAACAAAATAAATTGTCAAATAAGTTTACCAGAGCAGACGACTCCAACATCTCGTCTATGAGAACATTCAGCTCGACTCCATGAAGAGACGGAACATTCTGAGAGTTTTGTTTCATTCCCGTCACAATCAAACACATCAGCCCACTTTTCACCACTTCCTTCTCCAAACCAGTCTGATCCCACAAAAGACACAGCAATCCCACAATTCAGCTGTCTACAGAGGACACTGGCAGCTCTCATATCCCAGCATGCATCACACACTGAGCCCCATTCATTGAGGAACCGAAGCTCCACTCTTCCAGAACAGGAGTCTGAACCATTCATCAGTTTAGCATCTGTGTAACCTGAATAAATAGCATAGAGGTTAAAATAAAGTATAATGCAGCTGACAGAGAATATATACTGTTTCAAATAAAAAACAAAGAGACACTGAATATGTATAATTTACCAGAACAGATCAGACCAACATCATTGTCACTGGTACAGCTTTGTTTGTGTGATAATGAAATTGAGCAAAATGAAATGTGAGACTCATTTCCTCTGCACTGAATCTCTTGTGTCCACATCTGAGCGTCTCCTTTGCCAAAAGCATCTTCTCCCAGCACCTGTACAGGAGCCCCACAGTCCAGCTCTCTACACACAACCTCTGCATCCTGCTGGTCAAAGGCAGCGTCACACACTGAAACCCACGACTGATCATCAAGTATCTCTAACCTCCCAGAGCACAGGTGAGATCCATTAACGAGTCTGGAAGCTTGATGACCTGTTAATATTACAGGAATGACAGTGCACAGCAGACAAAAACAAATGCTTGATAGTTAAATACAATAAACATACAAACAGTTTTCCGAACAAAATATTCTTTGTCACAACAAATTAATGGGCAATCAGTTAAATTATTCACCCGAACAGATGACACCGGCATCATGACTGTGAGTACAGGCAAGTATGTTCCATCCTGTTGACCCACAGTTCTTCAGTGTTGACTCTGATCCAGTACATAACACACCACTCATCCAGACTGGTCCTGATCCTTGTCCAAAATGAGCATCACCCAGAGCATCTACAGGTTCTCCACAGTCCAGCTCTCTACACACCACTGCAGCTTCAGTCATATCCCAGAAAAGACCACACACTGTTCCCCACTGACCTCTATGAAGAACCTCCACTCTACCAGCACAGCGACTGGTACCATTTACCAGTCTCACATTCTTTTTATCTAAGTGACAGAAAAATACAGATAGAGACTGTGGGTGCATCACTGTAAGCACACTAGTTCGCGTATCAGTATATAGTGTACACAAATTCGGCACTGGTAAAGCACACTGGCTCACTACACATTTGGACACTGATTTTTCAATTCCGGTGATATGACTAGTGCTTGTGTCATAAAATGTCACCACTGGTATTTATTAACAACACACAACATCTTTCTGACATTTTTTATGCTGTTTAAAGTATGATATATACTTTGATTGTTGTTATATATATCTGAAACATTTTAGCCAAATTATAAATATGTAATAAACTGTTCACTACCTATCTACTGATGTTTATACTGACATATAATTAAAAAAACGATTTGTTTTTTCAAATCTTCTATCGCATGTCATGATGATATTGTGTTGATATTGTGTTGGTTTGTGCGATTTGTTTTGCACTTAACAGAATTTCCATTAAGGGGAACGTAGTGAGCATCTAGTTTTTGAAGTGCATTGTAGGATTTTTAGGGAGCGAACATTACAGTGAACTTGAAGGATTTTGTGATTGAGACAGACCTTAAAATGGCTGGCTCCTTGGTCAGTGTTCTGACTGTGAAATATGAAGCTGACTGAGATGCACCTTATTAGTAAAAGGTATAATATTACTATATTCTTTTAACTCACCAGCACAGATCAGCCCCTGGTAATTATCATGTGAACAGCTTTTTTTGTGTAAGGATGTTGGACAGAGGTGAATCTGAGACTCATTTCCTCTGCATTGAATCTCTTGTGTCCACATCTGAGCGTCTCCTTTTCCAAAAGCATCTTCTCCCAGCACCTGTACAGGAGCCCCACAGTCCAGCTCTCTACACACAACCTCTGCATCCTGCTGGTCAAAGGCAGCATCACACACTGAAACCCACGACTGATCATCAAGCATCTCCAACCTCCCAGAGCAACTGGAGTTTCCAATAAGCCTGACACCTGAAGTAGCAAGAGATAAGAAACGTTTCAATTTTATCTAAAGGTGTGTAATTCTTGTCATTATTGTTCTACCATAAAGCACCACTTATTAATGTGAAAGGAGTAAAACAGTCAAATTACTCAATCTCTCATGTCAATCCATATCATCTGACTTTCTTTTTTATGGAACATAAAAGGGGAATTTTACAGAATATCCTGGTACTCTTTTCAATATAATGAGAGTAAAATAAGAAAAAACATTGTATGCTCTACAGAACAAAGTCATAGAGGTTTGAAAAGACACAAAGTAAATGATGACTGATTTTTCATTTTTGGTTGAACTTTCCCTTTAAAGCAGTTGAATTATCAGTGATGTAAAAACAGTGCAGGGTTTGGAGCAGTTTACCTGAGCAGATTACTCCTGCATCTTTAGTATGATCACAGTTATAAAACCCCCAATTTACTGTTCCACAGTTCTTCAGTGTAGATTCTGATCCCAAACATATCTTGCGATTTGTCCAGATTGGTCCTGATCCTGGTCCAAAATGAGCATCACTCAGAGCATCTACAGGTTCTCCACAGTCCAGCTCTCTACACACCACTGCAGCTTCAGTCATATCCCAGTCATCTCCACACACTGTTCCCCACTGACCTCTATGAAGAACCTCCACTCTACCAGCACAGCGACTGTGACCACCAACCAGCCTTACTCTAAAATTGTCTATAAAATAAATAAAGAGGGAGTGAAGACATATGGACAAAAGAAAAGAATGAGGAAAAAAGTCTCACAATAAGAGAAAAAACTATGATAAAATTTACAAATATTTAGTGTAGAATTTGGGAACAAATTCTACAACGATTTGATTTCAGTTTATTTAAAAAAGGCTCAAACCTGCACACACCAGTCCAACATCATTTTCATATGAACAGTTGTTTTCATCTAATGGTGATGTTGGACAGAGGTGAATCTGAGACTCATATGAAGCTGACTGAGATGCACCTTATTAGTAAAAGGTATAATATTACTATATTCTTTTAACTCACCAGCACAGATCAGCCCCTGGTAATTATCATGTGAACAGCTTTTTTTGTGTAAGGATGTTGGACAGAGGTGAATCTGAGACTCATTTCCTCTGCACTGAATCTCTTGTGTCCACATCTGAGCGTCTCCTTTGCCAAAAGCATCTTCTCCCAGCACCTGTACAGGAGCCCCACAGTCCAGCTCTCTACACACAACCTCTGCAACCTGCTGGTCAAAGGCAGCGTCACACACTGAAACCCACGACTGATCATCAAGTATCTCTAACCTCCCAGAGCAGCGAGAACCTCCAACCAGCCGGACTTCTGAAAGAACAACACAGGAAAAAACTAAATTTAAAGGTAAAGAACTTTAATAATGAGTCAGTCATATAATCAGTATATCAATCAACGAGAAATCATATTTTCCTTAATCTTCTGAAATAAAATATATTTATTATGAAAACATAATTTTATACATGTCAGCAAAACTTTTTCCCAGTCCAAAAGGACTTGAAAGTAACCTACAAAAACAGCTCATATACAAAACAGTCTATAGTTATTGTTACTGTAAAAATCTAAATGCATTACATGACTGCCCACATTTCAACATTTTCATGTCAACAATGTCTATGAATGAATCCTATCAGGGAATTACATTAGAATGTAGAGTTAGAAACAAGCTTCTAAATTGTATTTTTTAACAAGGTGTCTGATTATTACAGTCTGACCTTAACATTTTGTCCTGTCAAAAAGAAGCTGGAAAATGGTCACAAAAAATGAAATTATGACTGCTTTTGGTGCGATTGTTTTGTACAGTAAGAAAGGATTTTTAGCTTTAGATTACCTGAACAAATGACTTGAGCGCTCTTATCAAGACACACATCAAGATCAGTTGGTTGTAAGAATCCACATTTCTTAAGTGCAGACTCTGATCCAGTACACATTGCATTTTTCATCCAAAACGGTTTTGATCCCAGTCCAAAATGAGCATCACCCAGAGCATCTACAGGTTCTCCACAGTCCAGCTCTCTACACACCACTGCAGCATCAGCCAAATCCCAACCATCACCACACACTGTTCTCCACTGACCTCTATGAAGAACCTCCACTCTACCAGCACAGCGACTGCTGCCATTTACCAGTCTCACATGTATTATGTCTATGAATGTAAGAGAAAAGGCTATTGTAAATTTAAATTGTTATAATAAAATGAAATGAAATGTGCTTTGTTGTACTTTGAACTGTTACCAGTACACAGCAAACCAATGTTGTGCTCATGTGAACAGTTGTTTTCATCTAACGGTGGTGTTGGACAGAGGTGAATCTGAGACTCATTTCCTCTGCACTGAATCTCTTGTGTCCACATCTGAGCGTCTCCTTTGCCAAAAGCATCTTCTCCCAGCACCTGTACAGGAGCCCCACAGTCCAGCTCTCTACACACAACCTCTGCATCCTGCTGGTCAAAGGCAGCGTCACACACTGAAACCCACGACTGATCATCAAGTATCTCTAACCTCCCAGAGCAGCGAGAACCTCCAACCAGCCGGACTTCTGAATAAGACAACACAGATCAACAAAAGCATGGCTTATTTATGGGGCTTCAAGATATTGATTTGTACATCAAAGCCATTTTATTTTTAGTCTTATAATGAATAAATAAAGTAAAAACACAAAAGAAAACCACAACAAATATAAATATAAAATGTATTTATTATTGAAGTCAACATTTTAAAACTTCTTTAAAAATTAGAAGCCAATCTGGAAGTGCATATGAATTTGAATATGTAAAATACTTACCTGAACAGATGACTCCAGCATCTCTACTATGATCACAGGGGCTTTTACCCCATCCTCTTGACCCACAGTTCTTCAGTGTTGTCTCTGATCCAGTACACATGACTCTACTCATCCAGATTGGTCCTGATCCAAAATGAGCATCACCAGAGCATCTACAGGTTCTCCACAGTCCAGCTCTCTACACACCACTGCAGCATCAGCCATATCCCAGTCATCTCCACACACTGTTCCCCACTGACCTCTATGAAGAACCTCTATGAAGAACCTCCACTCGACCAGCACAGCGACTGTGGCCACCAACCAGCCTCACATCCATACGGTCTAAATATTAAGCAGTAACAATGAGAGATGAAAGATGAAGGGATGAGAGTTCAATTTACAGCATTACAAAGTGGGTCAACTGGGGAAATGGGACACATACGTCTAAGTATTTAAAATGAATATTCAGAGTTCAATACAAGTTTAGCTCAATCAACATCATAGGTGTGTTGATTAACAAAAAAATTATTATGCTGACTCCCTTTTATTACAAAAAAAACTGTAGGGTTTCAATTATCCAAAAATGCATTATTGTTTCAGCTGTAAATAGTTAAAAACAATTACAGGGTTTATACCATTAAGTTGTCATGGAAACAAAGTTTAAAACTGGAAATAACTTTGCAGAGAAAAGGTTAGTAAGCAGTTTTTTTCCACACTATAATCATGTTAACATATATTTGTTTATGTCTTGTTTCTATTGAGACTGAGTATTTAAAAAAAAAAAATTAAAGGGGGGACAAGTAGAAATGTATTATTTAGGTAAAAAAATATGCCACAAATTATGTTGATTGAGCTTAAACTATATTAAACCTGGTGTATTCTTTTAATATATATTTTCCCTCTATAAATAGTTCTTCTGAAGCTGAGGTCTTGGCATTGTTTAAGAGACTAACATTGTAACCCTATAAAAGGCCTTCTTTTTTTTTTTTGTCATGATCACAATTTCTTGACATAAAATTATACAGCATTTATCCTGCTGGATTATGAATGAGTGATTATTTTTCTATTTCTATTCTATTTGTTTATTAAAATGTTCATGGGACTTGCTCAAGCTAACATGTCTGTCACTAGTATTTCCAAATCAATGTTTATCAAATCAGAACTCCAAATGTGTTTTATTTTTTTAGATAACAGAAGATTGAGACAACATCTACAATGTTGATATCACATGAAAAATGTAATTGCGATCACAAGACAACAAGAAAAAAAAAAAAACAATAATGGCCTCTTAGGGTTTCAATAAATAAATATTAATATTATTGTGATAATGATATATTATATTGAATAAAAAAGAAGACAATTATGTAAAACTTATTTGTATAGCTCTTTATAAATTGGAGAGACAGAGAGAAAAAGAGAAAGAGATAAACTGCCTGTTAAACACAAGAGCACATTCAATATACTGTGACAATGTTATTACACGGGCATCTAAAAAAACACATTACAGTATAGTTTAATTTTAAGATCTTAAATAACATAGCATTTAACCCTTCATTAAAAAAAAAAAAACTCTTTAATTTCATGTGTACTTACCAGCTGTGATGAGTATTATAATTGAAGACAGTAAAATGAGTGTCAGGCATCTCTCCATCTCTCTCTGCTTGATTAATTCAACATCCAGTACAAGCTTCTCCGCACTGATACAGAAGTACAGGCGTCCTCTCTCAGCCCCCTTAATGAGAAAGAGGTTCAAAACCCTCCAATCACATTCGCTGTTACCTTATTAGACAGAACAGAGGAAATCATCAAACAACTTCAGTGACAAATCAGATGAGGCTTTTATGATTTTCTCCATATATATATATATAAAAAACTGTCAGTGCTTATGAACTCCTCCTCCCCACCCATCAAGACTGAGGGGATGCAGAAACACACACACACACACACACACACACACACACACACACACACACACACACACACACACACACACACGGCTTACAGGAGACAGGAAACTCTCCAGTTTATTTACAGCATCAAAGCCCAACACCTGCAGAGAAGAGATAAAAGCACTGATAACTAACTCTGAACACTGTCTATTAGATATGTTAGTATGACATTAACAAGTAACAAAAAAGACATTAAAAATGTAAATGTTAACCAAGAGCACAGTGCACAAGTAAGCCTTTATTAAACTAACGAAAGGTGTCCTACAAAAGCCATAATTATCAGTGAAGAAAAGTTTACCTTGTGACCAGCAGAGAGAGCCAGTGAACTACATTTCTGCTAAAGCACCTTGCTTGTTTTGCAAAATCATACTTCCACAGAAGTGCCAGACTAGCGTTGTAGGCTATATTTGATAGGGGGTGGGTATGGATCTATATCGAGACACTTCAGTAAGGATGCGCGCGCGCACACACACACACACACACACACACACACACACCTGCCAGAGGCGGGCTGCTTCTTCATCAGGACGGATCACCACAGAGTTACGCTAACCGTGTTGTTCTGCCTCTGGATATAGTCCAATCAGGGTGATAATATATATATATATATATATATATATATATTTTTTTTTTTTTTTTTTTTTTTACGGTCTATGGTGATAACTGATCAAACTTTAAAACACATGAAGTTTCCAGCTATAAGTAAGGAAAATTCCTTAAAATTGAAATGGACACAAGAAAAAACACTTTTAAAGGTAATTAAAAATGCATGTATAATAATTATACAAAACATAGATAATATGAAAGCACAGGATTAAAGAATAATATAAAATGGTGCCAGCAGCATCTTGAATATTATTTTTATGTGAACAACTTTACTATTTAATAATTAACTTAAAACAAATATATAAGTACAGAGGAAAAATGATAGGCTACAGTGAAAAACAAAAACTAAAAAAAAAACTAAACATAGTAAAGCTTTTAGACCCAGCAAATAAGAAAGTAAATAAATAAATAAAATCAGTAAGAAATCTGAAAGGAGGAAGGAATCAAGTTAAACACTGAACTCTACTTACATTAAATATTTTGACAGAAACTGTTTGGCCCTTTAACTGAACGGGAATCCTCCTCTACCTTACAGAGACACTTTACTGAGGAGACACACACATGATAAAGTGCTGACAAAGTCCAGCTGTCATGAGAGTCAATGTGGGAAACACAAAGTCTGACACCTGCAGAGAAGAGATGACAAACACTGACAACTACCCTGGCTTGAGGAGCACTGGGTGTTAATAATAGGCTAGGAAAGCATTTACACAGCAAACGACAATTTGTGAATAAAAAAAAACAGAAATATTTCACAGAAATGTATTGATTTTTATTTTTTTTCTGTACAAAAAACACAATGTCAGCCTTCCCAATTCTACCCCCCAGAAGATTCTACCCCACCATATTCACACTGAATATTTAAGCTCAGAGTTCATGCCATGTGTTACTTTCTGACTGTCAGAAACTCCTTCTGCAGGACATTAAGTGAACATGCTTTTCTGATAATTGCTCACAGCTGCTGTTTGTTAACGTATTTCCCAAAGTAAAGTCCAACAGCTTTTAGCAAAATATAAAAGTCCGCCAGCAGTGGGTCTGCATTTAAGAGGAGTTATATTTTTATAAGTTGAAGGTGCTGTGAAATGTTAAAAACTGTTGTGGTGGAGGCTTAAAGGTAAAGACATTTTTTTCCTCAAATTTCTAAGGCTATGTGATAGACATGTATCAATTCAGAGAAATAGCAAAAAAGAAAAAGAAAAAAGCATGGTCTGGAAAAACTAAAACAATCTAATATTTTGAAAGCAATGCATTTTTGTTCTCAGAAATGATTGAATTAGAAGATTTGAATACAAAGTGCAACATAAAACATTGCTGGACTGCAGCTAAAACATACAGTATATAGGATCTTAAACACCTAAACTCTGCAGACCACTTAAAAACTGAAAAATGATTTGCTGCAGTGGGTGTGGTTTGAGTTATAAAGTCCCTCCCTGTTTTCCTGGCTCCTCCCCCACATCATCATAGTCTGTTATTAAAAAACAAGAGCAAATTAATGTATCAACATGATTTAAAAAGTATTATAATGAACACAATGTTTTCAGTCCATTTAAATTAGCTATTGAGACAACAGAACAAGATACATTCATAATATAAAGCTATTATAAGGACTACACCAAAATTATTCAGTAAAAAAAGTGTCAATAACGTACCAGATATGTCACTCATATATTCCCCGACATTCTTCACATCACCATACTCCTCCTGAACACCCTCTGATATAAATGTGTCTATTATTAATTACATGCAAAAAGTCTTCATACTTTACATGCTACTATAATTTGACAAAAAAACAAGAAAATAAATCCTGTTCTAATGCATAAGTGTATAATTTGAAACCCACACCTGCTTTATCATTGAAGAACTGTCGTACGATGATGACATCATCATAGTTTTCTGTTAAACAAAATAATGAAAAATTATATATATGTATTGTGTTAAGACCTAACAAAATAATTAAAAGAAATAAACCTGTATCATGATGTCTCCGTTCAGCATTGATTACATCATCATAATTCTCTGATGTGATTTGTTGATTTTCTAAACAATTCAATAGAAAAGAGAGAATAAACAGAAACTAATTCACAGGCCAAATAGGTAATTAAATGAAGTGAATTTCTGTGATCAGTTAAAGTCACTGACCTGTTGGGCCTTCAGTGGTGCTGACGTCATTATAGTAGTCAGCTGTGACTCCTACTGCAGATTTTGATGTGAAAAAGAAAATACATACATTCATAAATACCAACATACATACAGTACATACTATTATTACTATACAGTACATATATATATTATTGCATATAATTATTAAACACTGCTAAGATAACTTTTTTTATCTTAATGTTTTTAATTTAACAAACATACATACTTTTCTGTATATAGCAAGTAACATTATTATAATTCAGTCCTCTAACCTGAAAGAAGCTCATCAGCATCTTCATACCCAGAATGCTGTTCGGTAGAACGGACACTTCCTGTTAGGAAAGAGCAGAACTATCAGATACATGTTCACAATCACAAATCAGCCAAAACCCCCATATGCTTTGGATCATTTCAGAATCAGAAATCAGAAAGAGCTTAATTGCCAAGTGTGCTTGCACACACACAAGGACTTTTTCTTGTAAATGAAGCTTCCAGTGCACACATATAAATACAACAATAAGACACATATAAAATTTGAAAGGTATAAGACACAGATTAGGCATATTTACAGATATTAACATATTTACAGTTAGCAGTATTATGTTAATAAATAAATATTTCACTAAACAGTGGCAGTTTTGCACTAAGAGAGGCGTTATGAGGCATTTAACTGTTCAGGAGGGAGATGGCCTGTGGGAAGAAGCTGTTCCTAAGCCTAGATTTTCTAGTGCCTAGATCGTTCTGAATCTCCAGCCGGACGGCAACAGTGCAAAGAGGTTATGGCCAGCATGAGTGGAGTCTGTGATGATTTTATCTGCCCTCTTCCTCACTCTGGAAGAGTATAGATCCTGGAGGGTGGGAAATAATCATTTCAGCAGTCCGGACTGTCCATTGTAGTCTTCTGATGGCTTCTGATTTGGTAGCTGAACTAAACAAGACAACTACTGAAGTGCATAGAACAGACGGCTGAATAAAACTGGCTAAACAGCTCCTGTGGAAAGATGAACTTCCTCAGCTGGCGAAGCATTTTTCTCAATAGAGTCTATCTGGAACTCCCACTTCAGGTCCTGAAGAGATGGTAGAGCCCAGGAACCACGAGGCTAAAGTGCTGTTCATGATGGTAAGGGAGGGGAGTGCTGGGATGTTCCTAATGAAGTCCAATATTATCTCCACTGTTTTGAGCATGTTCAGGTCAAGGTTGTTGTGACTTACCAGAACATCTCTTCTGTATGCAGATTCATCACCATCCTGGATGAGGCTGATGACTGTGGTGCCGTCTGCAAACTTCAGGAGCTTAACAGAGGGATCAGTAGAGGTGAAGTCATTTGTGTAGAGGGAGAAGAGTAATGAGGAGAGCACACATCCTTGAGGAGTGCCAGTGTGCTGATTGTGCAAGTGTTGGATGTGAATTTTCCCAGCCTCACTAGCTGCTGCCTGTCTATCAGGAAGTTGGTGATCCACTGACAGATGGAGGTCGGCACAGAGAGCCGAGTTATTGGGGGGTGTGCATTGTCTAATGTCCAGTTGTTTGTCTCTCATAAAAGTTATAGGTAAAAGTTGACTGAAGACAGGACAAACAATCAATAAAAGACAAACACTGAGGAGCTCCAAAACAAGGCAGCCATCTGTGGCGCCATCTTCAAGTTCAGCTCATACTAATCTAAGGAAATCCATTCCTTCTTGACTCTAACATTGACTCACACCTAAATATAACACTAACCCTTAATCATCACACAAACAAGGTCACAGAGATGAATCTGTGATTTACTCTTCTTACCCCTCTGAATTCAGTGATGAGTCTGATGATCATGACAAATCAAGCACTATGACATTTACTCACCCCTCTGAGTGAAAACACTGTGTCTATTACTGGGTCTGTGATGAATCTCCTCATAAACGGCCTCAGTCTTCGTCTTGTGTCTCCTCTTAGAGAGAGCTGTGAGTGTAGACAGACAAAACCTGCTGTCAGCTCACAACACATGACTGATCACACACTGAATAAGACACAATATGACAGTCTCTGGATCTCTCCTACCTCTCCTCATCACTCTGTTCTGCTGAATCAGTATAATCAGTGGCACTAAGAGCAGTAAGAGCAAAACTCCCAGTACAACCACAAGCACAGAGAGAGACACTGGAGGAGTTTGTGGAGGAGTGACTGATGTTGAGCGCACTGTCTGAGAAACTGGAGGAGAAGCTGATGTTGTTGTGGCAGGAGTAGTGGACACTGACAAATCTGGCAAAACAGACAAAAACACATTGGAAAAAGCCAATACACAAATATTATTACCACTTAAACAATTTATAAATGAATAATATCGGTCAGTGTGTTGCAGTGACCTGCACAGGTGAGTCCAGCGTGCTCTTTGTGGGAGCAGTCAGTGTGGTTCTTCAGGGAGAGAGGACAGTCCCACAGGTGAATCTCATTCCCTCTGCACTTGACTCTGTTCAGCCACACAACACCTTCACCAGCACCAAAGACTGAATTCCCATCAGCCCTCAGTGCTGCTCCACAACCCAGCTGCCTGCAGACCACCTGAGCATCGCTGATGTCCCACAGATCAGCACAGACTGAACCCCACACAGCGTTATGATACACCTCCAGCCTCCCAGAGCACCGGCCCAAACCTCCACTCAGTCTGAGAGGAACATGATCTAAATCACAGCCAAGTGAATACATTATTGGCCAACAGAGTTGTCAAGACAGAAACACCTACAGGTATGTCTGTGGAGTGATATTAAATTCTCTTGGTTCCCCAGAACTAAATCACATACAGTACATACAACACGTATGGCTGTTATGATTTTTATGTTCTTCTAAATCAAATTAACTTACCTGAACACTGTCTCTGATGTGGAGATGTGGAGCATGACAAATAGCTTCTAGGGGACTCATGACTCTCCTGTTCTGTAATCACAAGTAAATTCAATATTATATAGACACATTTTGTTTATATACTCAATAATGTTAACTGAATATTGTTGTATTTTTAGAGATAGAAATTGCAATGGAAATCAGTCTTACCTGAGCAGGTGATATGGGCCACTTCATCTTCACCACAGTCATTCTGTCCCCAGGGTGAAGATGGACACTGCCACAGATTGGAATCATGTGGTCGACATTTCACTTTATCCAGCCAGTTATGAGCTGATTCCAGTCTTGGGATAGAATCGGAAAAAGCACCAGATCTTCCACAGTTCAGCTCTTGACAGATCAGACTCGTTGTGTCTCTGTCCATCTGGTTTACACACACATTACCCCAGGATCCATTGTAGAAAACCTCCACATTCCCTTCACAGCCCTCAGTTAACCTGATCTCTTTAAACTCTAGATGGAAACATGAACACAACCTCTGATTTCACCCAGCCCTACAGTATTCATTTCAACCACAAACACATTCAGGTAACATAACATATATACAGGGGTTGGACAATGAAACTGAAACACTGGCCAATAAAGTGTTGGAGGTTTAATGCCTATATATGCCTATATGTATATATATCTGGTGGCCAATCTTCATTGATTTTACATTCCATCAGCAAGAACAGAATGTGAGAAGGTTGAATTAGCAGAGCAACAGCACAGCTGTACATAAAAATATTGCAATCCACAGAACATAATGGGAGACATATCAGAGTTCAAAAGAGGACAAATTGTTGGTGCGCATCTCGCTGGCTCATCTGTGATTAGAACAACAAGTCTTTGTGGTGTATCGAGAGCTATGGTATCCAGGATAATGTTGGCTGTAGAGCCATAGTAAACCACCACGTAGGACGAACCACATCCAACAGGAGTAACTGTCGACACATGAGGAAGCTACTAGGATGAGGATATCCTGGATTGTATCCAAAAAACATTAAAACCACAGCTGCCTAACTCACTGCAGAATTAAATCCCCACCTCAACTCTCCTGTTTCCACCAAAACTGTTCGTCGGGAGCTCCACATGGAACACATGGTCGGGCTGCTATAGCCAAACCTTTGGTCACTCGTGACAATGCCAAATGTCAGTTTCATTGGACTGTGGACAATGTAAAACATGTATTGTAAGTTCACTGTCCACCTTCGTTGTCTTTCCCACATCCATGGGAGTTACAGTGTGGAGAAGCCCTAAAGAGGATTAACACCCGGACTGTTGCGTGCCCAGAGTAAAGCACAGGCGTGGATCAGTGATGGCTTGGGCTGCAATATCATGGCATTCCCTACTGTGCTTGATGGGCACGTCACTGCCAAAGACTACCGAACCATTCTGGAGGACCATGTGCACCTAATGGTTCAAGCATTGTACCCTGAAGCACATTGTGCCGTGTATCGTTATCATAATTATTATTATTATTATTATCATAATAATGCTACATACAGCAAGACTTGTGACAGAATGAAATGATGAACATGAAAGTGAAGTTGAACACAGCCTGAACAGTCACCAGATCTAAATATTTTTGAGCCACATTTTGGAGGAGCAAGTCAAAAAACGTTTTCCTCCACCAGCATTACATAGTGTCCTGGCCACTGTTCTGGAAGTGTAATGGCTCGAAATCCCTCTGGCCACTATGAAGGACTTATATCTGTCATTCCCAAGACGAATTGATGCTGCAAAAGGAGTCTACTAATAGACTACAACATACTAATAAATTATTGTGGTCTCAAACCACAGATTCAGTTTCACTGTAAAACCCCTGTATGTGTAACTGAAAAATGTTAGATATTCCCAGAAGATATTTTAGATTTTAAATGTTACTGAATAACATTTTTTCACAACACTGAAATGTTTACCTGAGCACACGACTCCTACATCCTCCTTGTGTTGACAGTCATGTTTCCCCCAGCCTGGAGAAGAGCAGTTCCACAGGGACGTCTCATTCCCCTCACACTCCACCTCATCCAGCCATATGGGTCCAGAACCAGGACCAAACCAGGCTGGTACCTGCTGGTTACTGAGGGCCACTCCACACTGCAGCTGTCTGCACACCACATGGGCATCTTTAATATCCCAGGAGTCATCACACACTGTCCCCCATGAGCCGCTGTGAAAAACCTCCAGCCTCCCTGCACAGTCTCCCCCAGAACCCACCAGCCTGATGGACCCGCGACCTGATATTCAGAGAGAGAAAAACACATTATTGATCACTAACAACTGAAGAATCTGCCCAGATGTTGTTGTTCTCACCAAGGCAGGTGATTGACAGCTGTTGTGTGGAGCTGCAGTTGAGAGTTTGTGGAGAGCTGCAGTTCCCCAGATGAGCTTCACTCCCAGAGCACTGGAAGCCCGTCACACACTCATGACTGTGTTCAGGACTGGATGAAGAGGAGCCGGAGAAGTTCAGCACAGAGCCACAGCCCAGCTGTCTGCAGACCACAGAGGATTCAGTGAGACTCCAGGAGTCCAGCAGAACTCTCCTCCAGACCTGATGGATGGAAACTTCCAGCTCCCCCTCACACTGTCTCTCTCCAGACAACCGCACCAGACCATCATGAACAGCCAGAGAGGAACCTGAGGAGAAGATCTCATGTTTTACTAAAATAGGAATTGTGTTATAACATGGTGAAAAAGATCATAATGCTCTCAGTGTCAAATAAGTTTACCAGAGCAAATGACTCCAACATCTCGTCTATGAGAACATTCAGCTCGACTCCATGAAGAGACGGAACATTCTGAGAGTTTAGTTTCATTCCCGTCACAATCAAACACATCAGCCCAGATTTCACCACTTCCCTCTCCAAACCAGTCTGATCCCACAACAGACACAGCAATCCCACAATTCAGCTGTCTACAGAGGACACTGGCAGCTCTCATATCCCAGCATGCATCACACACTGAGCCCCACTCATTAAGGAACCAAAGCCCTACTCTTCCAGAACAGGAGTCTGAACCGTTCATCAGTTTAGCGTCTGTGTAACCTGAATAAAGAACAGAAGTTAAAACAGAGTATAATGCAGCTGACAGAGGAGAATGAAGAGAGACAGAATATTTATAATTTACCAGAACAGATCAGGCCCACATTATAGTCACTGGTACAGCTTTGTTGGTGTGATAATAAAATTGAGCAAAATGAAATGTGAGACTCATTTCCTCTGCACTGAATCTCTTGTGTCCACATCTGAGCGTCTCCTTTGCCAAAAGCATCTTCTCCCAGCACCTGTACAGGAGCCCCACAGTCCAGCTCTCTACACACAACCTCTGCATCCTGCTGGTCAAAGGCAGCGTCACACACTGAAACCCACGACTGATCATCAAGTATCTCTAACCTCCCAGAGCACAGGTGAGATCCATTAATGAGTCTGGAAGCTTGATGACCTGTTAATATTACAGGAATGACACAGTAGACAAAAACAAATGCTTGATAGTTAAATACAATAAACACACAAACAGTTTTCCAAACAAAATATTCTTTGTCACAACAAATCAATGGGCAGTCAGTTAAATTGTTCACCCGAACAGATGACACCAGCATCATAACTGTGAGTACAGCCATGTACGCCCCATCCTCCTGACCCACAGTTCTTCAGTGTTGACTCTGATCCAGTGCATAATACAACATCCATCCAGATTGGCCCTGATCCTGGTCCAAAATGAGCATCACTCAGAGCATCTACAGGTTCTCCACAGTCCAGCTCTCTACACACCACTGCAGCATCAGCCAAATCCCAGGCTTGATGACACACTGTTCCCCACTGACCTCTATGAAGAACCTCCACTCTACCAGCACAGCGACTGGTACCACCAACCAGCCTCACATTCTTTTTATCTAAGTGGCAGAAAAATACAGATAGAGACTTTGATTGCATCTCCGTAAGCACACTAGTTAGTGTATCAGTATATAGTGTACACAAATTCAGCACTGATAAAGCACACTGGCTCATTACACGTGGACACTGATTTTTCAATTCCCGATGATATGACTAGGTGCTTGTGTCATAAAACGTCACCACTGGTATTTATTAACAACACACATAACATCTTTCTGACATTTTTATGCTGTTTAAAGTATGTTATGAAATATACTTTGATTGTTGTTATATATCTAAAACATTTTAGCCAGAATTAATTATAAATATTTACTACACTGTTCACTACCTATCTACTGATGATGTTTATACTGACATATAATTAAATGATTGTCTTTTCAAATCTTCTATCGCATGTCATGATGATATTGTATATAGAACTTCCATTAAGGCAGGGGCCGGGAACCTTTTTTGACCAAAGAGCCATTTTGTTAATTTTTGGATAATGCATTTTTACAAAAGAGCCACAGTAGAAAAAAAAAAGTATATATATATATATATATATATAATTAAAGACATGCTTTTTTTCCCCCAATAAAAAAAATCAACAGTAGTAATTATTAGGTCCATAGACAACTAAAAACAAACAAATATTCAGCAAACAATAATTAAGTTGCAATTTGGAATTATTTGTGCAGGGCTTTCACTGTGAGGTTGAGTTACCAAGTGATGAGCATAAATCCTCTTTTGTGTGCGTGTGTGTGTGAGAGAGAGTGAATGCACACAGTACTATCTGCTGTGTTTACGTGAATACTCGACTTGGCATTTTGATGTATTTCTGTGTTTATTTGGCCGTTTAGGCGCGCAACCGAAGACAAAGGCTCGGAGCTCGGAGCGCGCGCACAGCATCCTGTCAGTAGAGTTCAGTTCTCTTTCGCGACTTATCGCGCTTTTAATGTTTATTTTCAATATAAAGCACATCCTGTTCTTTTCTTTCTCATCCATTCATGTTTTGTTATTAATAACTTTAAACAGAATCGTCAACTGAAATCTGCGCGGATTATCAAAAATACGACACATTCATAGGACATAACGGTCTCTGCGCAAAAGTGAAAGTACCAGCGGGTGAAATGTCTCTTTGCACAGCAAAGCACCCGTTTCAATAAATTGATATATTAAAGTTTATAAAGCCTACTTTTACATTTCCGCTGCTGTTCTAGAATGGTTTTCGCCTGCTTGAATCCCAGTGCAGGTGTAGCCAGGTTACCACAGAAACGTAAGCGGTTAGTTGATTGCTGTGGTGACTCGTGACACTCGCGAACAGCACTGAACACGCACTTTTGCCGGTACAACTTTAATATTATTATTATCATAAACTTTTCATTAACTTCAGTAGGCTGTACTACAACAAGGGAATTGTAATTGGCTGCTTTTTCTGCAGAGAGCCGATCTCTGTTGATGTGTTTTAATTGTTTCATCGATGGTTTGTTGGTAAAGGGTGAGAGACCTCGCGAGCCACATGATTTTTGCCAAAGAGCCAGATGTGGCTCGCGAGCCATAGGTTCCCGACCACTGCATTAAGGGGAACGTAGTGAGCATCTAGTTTTTGGAGTGCATTGTGGGATTTTTAGGGAGTGAACATTCCAGTTAACTTTAAGGATTTTGTGATTGAGACGGATCTTAAAATGGCTGGCTCCTTGGTCAGTGTTCTGACTGTGAAATATGAAGCTGACTGAGATGCGCCCTATTAGTAAAAGGTATGATATTACTATATTATTTTAACTCACCAGCACAGATCAGCCCCTGGTAATTATAATGTGAACAGCTGTTTTTGTGTAAGGATGTTGGACAGAGGTGAATCTGAGACTCGTTTCCTCTGCACTGAATCTCTTGTGTCCACATCTGAGCGTCTCCTTTTCCTAAAGCATCTTCTCCCAGCACCTGTACAGGAGCCCCACAGTCCAGCTCTCTACACACAACCTCTGCATCCTGCTGGTCAAAGGCAGCATCACACACTGAAACCCACGACTGATCATCAAGTATCTCTAACCTCCCAGAGCAACTGGAGTTTCCAATAAGCCTGACACCTGAAGTAGCAAGAGATAAGAAATGTTTAACTTTTGTTTATCTAAAGGTGTGTAATTCTGGTCATTATTGTTCTACCATAAAGCACCACTTATTAATGTGAAAGGAGTAAAAGAGTCAAATTACTCAATCTCTCATGTCAATCCGTATCATCTGACTTTCATTTTTATGGAACATAAAAGGGGAATTTTACCGAATATCCTGGTACTCTTTTCAATATAATGAGAGTAAAATCAGAAAAAACATTGTATGCTCTACAGAACAAAGTCATAGAGATTTGAAAAGACAAAGTAAATGATGACTGATTTTTAATTTTTTGTTGAACTTTCCCTTAAAGACAGTTGAAATATCAGTGATGTAAAAACAGTGCAGGGTTTGGAGCAGTTTACCTGAGCAGATTACTCCTGCATCTTTAGTATGATCACAGTCATAAAAACCCCAATTTACTGATCCACAGTTCTTCAGTGTAGATTCTGATCCCAAACATAACGTACGATTTGTCCAGATTGTTCCTGATCCTGGTCCAAAATGAGCATTACTCAGAGCATCTACAGGTTCTCCACAGTCCAGCTCTCTACACACCACTGCAGCATCAGACAAATCCCACGTCACACCACACACTGTTCCCCACTGACCTCTATGAAGAACCTCCACTCTACCAGAACAGCGACTGTGACCATCAACTAGCCTTACTCTCAAATTGTCTATAAAAAAAGGGAGTAAAGACGTGTACAAAAAGAAAGAATGAGGAAAAAAGTATCACAATAAGAAAAAAAAAAAAAAAGAGAAAATGTACTAATATTTAGTTTATATTTTGGGAACATGAAATTTGATTTCAGTTTATTTAAAAAAGGCTCAAACCTGAACACACTAGTCTAACATCATTTTCATGAGAACAGTTGTTTTCATGTGATGGTGATGTTGGACAGAGGTGAATCTGAGACTCATTTCCTCTGCACTGAATCTCTTGTGTCCACATCTGAGCGTCTCCTTTGCCAAAAGCATCTTTTCCCAGCACCTGTACAGGAGCCCCACAGTCCAGCTCTCTACACACAACCTCTGCATCCTGCTGGTCAAAGGCAGCGTCACACACTGAAACCCACGACTGATCATCAAGTATCTCTAACCTCCCAGAGCAGCGAGAACCTCCAACCAGCCGGACTTCTGAAAGAACAACACAGGAAAAAACTAAATTTAAAGTTAGAGAACTTCAATAATGAGTCAGATAGTCATATAATTAATATATCAATCAACGAGAAATCATATTTTCCTTAATCTTCTGAAATAAAAGATATTTATTATGAAAACATATTATACATGTCAGCAAAACTTTTTCCTACAAGTAACCTACAAAAGTAACCTACAAAACCAGCTCATATACAAAACAGTCTATAGTTAGTTTTACTGTAAAAATCTAAATGCATTACATGACTGGCCACATTTCAACATTTTCATGTCAACAATGTCTATGAATGAATCCTATCAGGGAATTACATTAGAATGTAGAGTTAGAAACAAGCTTCTAGATTTGATTTTTAACAAGGTCTCTGATTATTACAGTCTGACCTTAACAGTTTGTGCTGTCAAAAAGAAGCCGGAAAATGGTCACAAAAATGAAATTATGACTGCTTTTGGTGTGATTGTTTTGTACATTAAGACAGGATTTTTAGCTTTAGCTTACCTGAACAAATGACTTGAGCGCTCTTATCAAGACACACATCAAGATCAGTTGATTGTATGAATCCACATTTCTTAAGTGTAGACTCTGATCCAGAACACATTGCATTTTTCATCCAAAACGGTTTTGATCCCAGTCCAAAATGAGCATCTACAGGTTCTCCACAGTCCAGCTCTCTACACACCACTGCAGCATCAGCCAAATCCCAACCAGCACCACACACTGTTCCCCACTGACCTCTATGAAGAACCTCCACTCTACCAGCACAGCGACTGCTGCCATTTACCAGTCTCACATTTATTATGTCTATGAATGTAAGAGAAAAGGCTATTGTAAATTTAAATTGTTATAATAAAATGAAATGAAATGTGCTTAGTTGTACTTTGAACTCTTACCAGAACACAGCAAACCAATGTTGTGCTCATGTAAACAGTTGTTTTCATCTAATGGTGATGTTGGACAGAGGTGAATCTGAGACTCATTTCCTCTGCACTGAATCTCTTGTGTCCACATCTGAGCGTCTCCTTTGCCAAAAGCATCTTCTCCCAGCACCTGTACAGGAGCACCACAGTCCAGCTCTCTACACACAACCTCTGCATCCTGCTGGTCAAAGGCAGCGTCACACACTGAAACCCACGTCTGATCATCAAGTATCTCTAACCTCCCAGAGCAGCGAGAACCTCCAACCAGCCGGACTTCTGAATAAGACAACACAGATCAACAAAAGCATGGCTTATTTATGGGGCTTCAAGATAATGATTTGTACATCAAAGCCATTTTATTTTTAGTCTTATAATGAATAAAGTAAAAACACAAAAGAAAACCACAACAAATATTATTATAAAATGTATTTATTATTGAAGTCAACATTTTAAAACTTCTTTAAAAATTAGAAGTCAATCTGGAAGTGCATATGAATTTTAATATGTAAAATACTTTACCTGAGCAAATGACTCCAGCATCTCTACTATGATCACAGATGCTTTTACCCCATCCTGATGACCCACAGTTCTTCAGTGTTGTCTCTGATCCAGTACACATGACAAGATTCATCCAGATTGGTCCTGATCCTGGTCCAAAATGAGCATCACCCAGAGCATCTACAGGTTCTCCACAGTCCAGCTCTCTACACACCACTGCAGCTTCAGCCATATCCCAGTCATCTCCACACACTGTTCCCCACTGACCTCTATGAAGAACCTCCACTCTACCAGCACAGCGATTGTGACCACCAACCAGCCTCACATCCATACGGTCTAAATATTTAGCAGTAACAAATGAGAGATGAAAGATGAAGGGATGAGAGTTCAATTTACAGCATTACAAAGTAGGACAACTGGGAAAATGGGACACATACGTATGAGTATTTTAAATGAATATTCAGAGTTCAATACAAGTTTAGCTCAATCAACAGCATAGGTATGTTGATTACCAGAGGCGGACAGAGTTCACAGCTTCATTACTTGAGTAAAAGTACAGATACCCCTTGCTAAATTTCACTCAAGTACAAGTAAAAGTACTACAGTCAGATGTCTACTTAAGTAAAAGTACTGAAGTCCTTGTTTTTAAAAGTACTTGAGTATCAAGAGTACAAGAGTACATTTTCTAAATATTGCATTACTACTGCCACAGTGCTTACATTGGTAAACACAGCAAACACTTGAAGCGAAAACTATCATTAACTTGTTCAGAAAATTGAAATAGTCTGGCGAGGTGGGGCCACGTACGGGTTCGGGATGCAATATTTTTTTTCCCAGGATGGTAGGGGAAGACTCATGAATATTCATTAGGGAAGTCATCCCTGATTGGTCTGATGACCTACCCCTAACCCCACCCCTAAACCTACCCGTCACTGGGGTTAAGACCAATCAGGGATGACTTCCCTAATGAATATTCATGAGTCTTCCCCTACCATCCTGGGAAATAAATAAATAAATAAAAAATACTCCCGGGATGGACCTGCTGCATCTTCATCCATTGTTTCGTCCATGGTTTCTTCTCTTATCTAAATCTGACCATGGAGTTGACTTTGGCGGAAAGCTGAAGGTGATTGCTGATAGGCTGTCCCAATCAGTGGCGCCTGCACAATCCAATCACATTTGAGAGAGAAACAACAAATTGAGGGTTTCCGAGATGTTTCTTTTTTCCTTTTTTTTAGAAGTAGTAACGGGTACTCACAGTTATGGATAGAAATGTAGAGGAGTAAAGAGTACAATATTTGTCTCTCAAATGTACTTGAGTAAAGTCATGAGAACTCCCCAAAAATAATACTCGAGTAAAGTACAGATCCCTCAAAATTGTACTTAAGTACTGTACTCAAGTAAATGCACTCCATTACTGTCCGGCTCTGTTGATTACCAAAAATAATATTTTGCTGACTCCCTCCATTTATAAAAAAAAAAATTTAGGGTTTCAATTATGCTAAAATACATTATTGTTTTAGCTGTAAATAGTTAAAAACCATTACTGGGTTTATACCATTATGTTGCGGAAAGTTTAAAACTGGAAATAACTTTGCACAGAAAAGGTTAGTAATCATTTTTTTCCACACTATAATCATGTTAACGCATATTTGTTTAAGTCTTGTTTCTATTTTATTGAGACAGTGAGTATTTTAAAGTTTACAGAAAACATTGTAAAAAAAGGCCTTTAGGTTTTTTTTGTTTGTCATGATCACAACTTCTTGATATAACATAATACAGCATTTATCTTGCTGGATTATGAATGAGAGATTCTTTTTCTTTTTTTATTAAAATGTTCATGGGACTTGCTCAAGCTAACATGTCTGTCACTAATATTTCCAAATCAATTTTTTTCAAATCAGAACTCCAAATGTGTGATAAATTTTACGGCCACCAAACTCGAGGGACAGAGATGCCTGCATGGTTATAGAATAATGTTTGACACGTGGCGATTAAATCGTTTTCAACCAGAGAAAAGGTGATCAATGTATGTTTTTTTTCATTTTATTTATATAACAGAAGATTGAGACAACATTTACAATGTTGATATCACAAGAAAAATTAAATTGTGATCAAAAGACAGGACAAAAAAAAAAAAAAAAAAAAACTACCGATATATTATATTGAATAAAAAAGAAGACACTCATGTAAAACTTATTTGTATCTCTTTATAAATTGGAGAGACAGAGAGAGAAAGAGAATAAAGACTGCCTGATAAACTGCCTGTTAAACACAGGAGCACATTCAATATATTGTGACACGGGTGATTACGGGCATCTAAAAAACACATTACAGTGTAGTTTAATTTTAATATCTTAAATAACATAGCCTTTCATTAAAAAGTAACAACAAAAACAACAACAACAACAAAAAACAATCTCTTTAATTTCATATCTGCTTACCAGCTGTGATGAGTATTATAACTGAAGACAGTAAAATGAGTGTCAGGCATCTCTCCATCTCTCTCTGCTTGATTAATTCAACATCCAGTACAAGCTTCTCCGCACTGATGATACAGAAGTACAGGCGTCCTCTCTCAGCCCCCTTAATGAGAGAGAAAGAGGTTCAAAACCCTCCAATCACACTCGCTGTTACCTTATTAGACAGAACAGAGGAAATCATCAAACAACTTCAGTGACAAATCAGACGAGGCTTTTATTACTTTCTCCATATATATATATATATAACTGTCAGTGCTGATGAACTCCTCCTCCCCACCCATCAAGACTGAGGGGATGCAGAAACAGACACACACACACACGTATTTTACTGACTTACAAGGAGACAGGAAACACTCCAGTTTATTTACAGCATCAAAGCCCAACACCTGCAGAGAAGAGATAAAAGCACTGATAAATAACTGTGATATTATACATATATATAGTTAGCATGATATTAACACGTAATAAACTCAACTATTTAAATTAAATACCATTGCCAAATAGCATTTTTTTTTTAAGTTAAAAAGAGGCAGAAAAGACATTCTCCTTAAAATGTATTTTTGTGAAACATCTCATCACTTTCTAAAGATAATTCTTATATTGTACCAAAGTGGTTTGTTTCAAATGGCCCACAAAAACCCTCTTCATCTTGTGTACAGCAGAGTGAGCCTGTGTGCCTCTGTACTTCATTTCTGCTAAAGCGCCGTTGTACATATGTGCAGGGATGATGTATTTTTGTAGACCAAAACCCAGAAACATATTAAGTGAATGTTTTTTTAAATATGTTTTTTGTTAAATGCTTGAAATAAGGCCTGTGGTTAAAACAAGCTCAAGATATTTTCACGTTTTATTTAACAATATAAAATACATCAGTAATATGCTCTTGTGATTTTAAAAAAAAGCTTTTACTTTTTACTTAGCTTTTAAGTGGCTAAATGGGAGTACATGTCAGGGTTCTGTCACTTTGGTCTAGTTTGTTCTTCGGTTTGTGACAGAGCCCTGACACTCCTGTATTTTCTTGTCTTTGCCTGTGTGCCTGGTTTCATATTCGGAGCGTGGTGTTCGGATTCCGGCACTCATGTCATGTTTGGTATCGCTTCTGTGTCGGGATTCGGACATTCATGCTCCGAGTGTTTGACATTTTGTCCTGAGTGCATGGAATGACATTCGCTAATTCTCGTGTGCTCTGCTGTCCGTGTGTTTTGTGCTTTCATGTCATGTTTTGTCTTGTGCTGTCAGAGGTGGGCAGTATTTTAATTACATGTATTTGAAATACGTATTTAATTACTTTTGAGTATTTTGTCATTTGTATTTTCCTTTACAAAAATAAATGAAATGTCATTTGTAATTAAACACTTTCAGAGACTGTAATTTGTATTTAAAATACTTAAAATACTTTATATTTAAATGTATCATTTTATTTAGCATATGTTAACTTTCATCACCAGGCTTAATAGGACCATAGACATAAAATACGAATAGGACTACCTATTCCTATACCTATATGAATGTAATATATCACAGTTTTTGGCTAGATGCAAGAAAATCATGTGACGTCATGTGACACATCCTATTGACCCTGTTCACATTTCCGGGTTTCTCAGAAGTGGCAGTCATCATAGTTGGGTAAACTTCTATAGCAGTGAATGAGAGACTACATTGCATATATTTTTTGTGTTCCCATTTGCTCAAATAGCAAAAGAAAAACGCCACAACAGCGTTTTCACAACTTTCAGAAAGAGTAAAAAATTAGAGAGAGATTGATAATGGCGGTCAGAAGAGAGAAATATGTCAACTTTACTGTCATAGTCGCTGTATTAGAAACACCCTCACAGCAGTATTAACAAGTTTTTTTTTAAATATAATAAAAATATAGGGCCCTTTTTTAAGGATCTAAGCGCATGGTCTAAAGTGCATGGCGCAAGCACACTTAGTGTGTGTCCGAATCCAGTTTTGCTAGTTTAACGATGGGAAAAATGGTCGGTGCAACCGGTCCATGGTGTAAAAGGGTCGTCCCTATTCTCTTAAAGCTACACTGTGTAACTTTTTTAGTTGATTCTTAGCAAAAAACACTTAGTTCTTTCAAAAATATATGTGCTCATTAATATATATTTACTTCTTTCAAGTAATAAAGTATTCTCTTAAGTTTATAATCTGCCATTGAAAGTACATACGGGTGAGGGGTTCGAATGCCGGTCGCCATGTTGCCCCTCCATCTTGAAACTACATTAGCCAAAGAGGGACATGCCTGTAAATTCAAGCTTCGCCTTTTGCGTTTTTCACTCAGTGACACCGTGACGAATGCGAGGGGGAGAGATTACTCGTTTTTTTTTTTTTTTTTTTTTTTTTCAAAAAAGCTTTATTTTCAATTTATAATATGTCATATAAACTTAAACTTAACATCAAAAACTCGTTTGAGGAAAAAACATGCGCTCGCATTTTAAACAGTACAAACTCACATCATATCAACAAATAAGATAAATAAAAATAAAAAATAAAAAATAAAAATTTACAGGGGCTGACAAAACAACATAGTGCTTCAAGCGTGTTTAAGAACATAGGACTGTAAACTCAAGGAGCAAGAGACTCTGACATTGTTCCATATAACTCATTTATGGACTGGTTTTCTTCCGATAACACCTTTAGAGATGCTATATAATTTTTTATTTCATTCTTAAAACAGTTTATGTTGGGCTTGCTGTTATTCCACTTATTTTTGTGTATATGATACTTCCCCATAATGAAAATAATGTTCACCATTTTAGATACCTTTTTTGACAGACCATATCATCACTTGAAATTTGTTAAACAAAGAGTTGTTGATCCCAATATTTAACCATCGATAAACATCCTTCCAAAACCCCATTGTGACTGAACAAGAGAAAAAAAGGTGTTCAATTGTTTCGTGTTCTGTCATACAAAAAACACACTGATTAACTTCAAAATTGAACCTTTTCCTTAGGGTTTCAGCAGCAGGATAAATATTATGTATTAATTTGAACTGAATTTCTTTTACCTTAGGTGAAATTGGCCATTTAAGATAGCTACAACAAGTCTTTGTTAATGTAACTTGATTATCTGTTATCTTTATTTTCGTTGGCTTTTTGATATCATAGAATAGTTTTTCTTTAAACATACTTCCAAGTATTTTGTTATTACATTTTCTTTCTCCAAATTTCAATTCACCAATTTTTAATTCAGGCAATTTAACAGTCACATTTGAATTTGTGAGGATATTTTTAATCATGAATTTTAAGGGAAGTGGAATAGCTCTACTGATTTGGTTAAATTCTCTATAAGAGCATTTTAAATTAAACTTTTCGACAAAGGAATTAAACTGCAACAGACTGCCATTTTTATCCATCAAGTCCGTAACATATAGAACATTTTTATCATACCATTCTTGTTTAAATAGTGTCTTTCTGTTAATTAATATGGTTCTATTATTCCACAAGGTGGAGCTATGCGGTGTGAAGTTGTGAGTGAACATCATTTTCCAGTAGAGCAGTATTTGTTTATGGAAGTCAGACAGTTTGATTGGTAGTTTAGTTATTTCAAAGTCACACCTTAACAAAAATTCTAATCCACCAACATTTTGGAAAATATATTTTGGTATGTGGAACCATATGGAATTTGGTTGTGTCAAATAAGCTTTAACCCAGTTCAACTTTAATACACCTATCATGGATTCAAAGTCAGCAGCTTTCAGCCCACCGTGTTTATAGTCTTTAACCATCACAGACTTTTTAAGGTAGTGTGTCTTATTTTTCCACATGAAATTAAAAATGATTGAATTTACCTTTTTAATCATTTGGGGGGGGGGGGGGGGGGGGGGGGGGGGGACATAAAGAGATTGACAAGGATATACAAATTTTGATAAACCTTCTGCTTTTGTTAATAAGATTCTGCCAAAAATAGAGAGATCTCTCATGAGCCAATGATTAAGAGATTTTTTCATACTCTCTATTTTCCCTTCAATGTTTAGTTGTTCTCTCTTATTTCTATCTTTAGACATTATTAATCCTAGGAATTTTAGTTCAGTTTTGACAGGTATGGAGTCTATATTCGTCTCAGCACATGGATGAAGACATAGTATTTCACATTTTTTCAGGTTTAGACATAATCCTGAAGCTTTGGAAAAAACTGATATTATATCTAGGGCTTTTCCAATTAAAGATTTATCTTTTAAAAAGATTACTGTGTCATCTGCAAATTGGCTTATTCGATATTCGTAATCGAAAATGGTGATTCCTTTAATTTGAGGGTGATTTACGATTAGATATGCTAGCATTTGTGTACATAAAATAAATAATTTTGGTGAAATAGGACAACCTTGTCTAATACCACGCGAAATCTTAATTTTTGGTGTCATTCCAGGGTTGAGGGAGATGTAACTATGAATATCATTATAAAACATTTTTATGATTTTGCAGAACCCTTCTCCAAATCCGAATTTTTTGAGCACCGTAAACATGAAATCATGTTCCACAGTGTCGAAAGCTTTGAAAAAATCTATGAATAGAACAAGACTATCTGATTGAATGAATGATTGGTAGTCAATCATATCTAGAATCAGACGAATATGATTGTGAATATATCTTCCCTGTATAAAAGCTGATTGATACTCTTCGATAAGTTTTCCAATTACATGCTTTAAGCGATTTGCATACACTAAAGCAAGTAGTTTATAATCGCTACATAATAAGGTTATTGGTCTCCAGTTGTCTAACATCAACAAATCTTTTTGAGGTTTTGGTAATAAGGTTATCAATCCTGTTTTCATAGTAGGGGACAAACATCCTTCCTTAATACATTCCAAAAAAGCTTTACATATAGTAACTTTTTAATATCTGCCCAAAAATGTTTTAGGAATTCAGATGTTAACCCATCTATTCCTGGGGATTTACCGGTTTTCATTTGTTTTAATGCAGTTTCAATTTCTATTATAGTTAATTCTTCTTCGAGTATGTGTTTGTCTTCCACATCCAGTTTTTTAAAGTTTACATCGATTTTTTCAAATAAAAAAATCACAATCTGATTTGTTAAATTTTGATTTATATATGTTACCATAAAAGAGACTAATTTCATCTTGGACTAATTTCTGATCTTCCATTGTTATACCATTTATCATAAGTTTATTTATTTTTTTCTTACTTTGTCTTTGTTTTTCAAGTCCGAAGAAATAAGTTGAACTTTTTTCACCCTTTTCAATCCATCTAGCTCTTGATCTAACATAAGCTCCATTTGCCTTTGTTGTGTACATGTCATCTAATTGGGACTGCAATAACTTTAATTCAGTAATGTTGTCTATGGATAATTGTATATTACTTGTTAGTTGATTGATTTTGTCAATTAGATCCTTTTGCTTCCTTTTCCTTATACATGACAGTTTTTTACCTGTGTCAACTGCTATTTGTCTGGTTTTGAACTTAAACCATTCCCATTTACTGATATCACTCATGTCTAGCTTTTCAACCTCTGGGATAAGAGACTTCACCTGTTTACAAAATTCAGCATTTTTTAAGAAATCATTATTAAACTTCCAGATATTTGGAGAATTCAATTGTTGTTTGGATGTTAATAGGTTTAGACTAATCATGCAATGGTCTGTAAGCGGAGAGGCTGATATTTTACAATCTGAAATATCACTACATAACTCACATGAAATCAACCAGTAATCTAATCTTGAACATTGACCATTTCCTGCAGAGTTATACCATGTAAACTGAACTGAAGTTGGATTTAATGCTCTCCAATAATCAATTATATACGTTGTTGTACATAAAGACAGTATAGTGTCGCTATATACAGGTTGAGAATTCCTATGAGGTAGTCGGTCTAGCCATGAATCAGGGGCTATATTATGGTCTCCTCCCAATATTACTTTATCTGAATCATATGTTGTTTTCCATTCAATTATAAGTTGGCTTAATTTCGCATACAACTTCACATTGATTGCTTGGTTGTTAAAGCCATAAACGCATATCAAAATATAACGTTTGTCATTTGTCTCCACAACCACCATTAACCTTCAGTATCTTTTTTATGATCCATTATGTTACCTGGAAATCTATTAAATAGTATCATGACTCCTGCTGAGTGTGATGTTCCATGTGCAAAGAAGGCGTAATCCCCCCATGGAATTTTCCAAAATTTTTCATTATCCATAACAGAATGAGTCTCCTGTAAAAAGATGCATTGCGATTTCTGATCCTTACAAAACAAAAAAATGGCTTTACGCTTTGTAATGTTATTCAATCCCCTAACATTCAATGATATAAAAGAAAGTATGGTTGTTCTAAATGCGCTTAACTTTGTTTGTTTGTTTTTTTTTGCAGGAATGAACATGTTGTCCTGAGTAACATATCAAAAATATAGAAAAAACATCAACTCGTAATTGAAGTCCTTCAACCCCTTTTAGCAGTTAAATCAATTAAACGTTCACCTGGTAAGATTCATACTAACAGAATATGTTTAAATAAAATACCTTAGAGTTCTTTCTGTAAAACTTAAATACATCTTACCATGTTACTGAATTTTTGCTCTAAATAAGCAGAAAGTGCCTGAGCATGTGCTTACTACACAGCACTTAGGGGTCAACTCTGCGTCCATCAATGAGAGCGTATCCTTCTCTTAGGGAGGCCTTTTTCCCGTTTCTTCTGGCTTCTTGCACCTTAGGCCAAAGCTTTGCACGAGCCTCACGATCTTCTTTTGAGAAGTCCTCCTTGAACTGAATGTCCATCTCTCTGCACACTCTTGCCTCTCTTGATCTCCTCCATACTTCATCACGGACAGTTCTCAAGGCAAACTGGATGATTACAGGTCTGGGCATCTTGTTGGTGGCTGCATCGTTCTTCTTTCCCAAGCGGTGCACTGTGTCAACTGACTCACGGAGTTTCTCCACTGACACCGGGATCACTCTTGTAAGGATGCCAATCACAGTCTCTCTTGTATCCTCTTTGTCTTTTTCAGGAAGGCCCATCAGTCTAAGGCCCCGTCCACACTACTGCGTTTTCGTTTAGAAACGGAGACCTTTTGCTACGTTTGCACCTCCCGTCCACACTAAAACGACAAAAACGGAGACCCAAAACGGAGAAGTTTAGAAACGCTGCCGACCAGTTTTTCGTTTTGAATCTCCGGAGGGCGTTTTAGTGTGGACGGCTCAAAACGGAGGACTTTAGAAACGATGACGTAGTAGAGGCTCACGCTCGGATCTGATTGGGTGTCATCAGTCATGGAGTATGCTATATCTTTTCTAGCAGCTGTTGTGCAAGTAAATTCTGCATTTTACAATGCTAACTGCCTACATGCGCCGGAGGCAAGCTATTATTCGAGCGATCTGTGACAATTCCCGGTAAAATAGTGACAATGTGACAATTCCCGATAAAATAGTTTACGTTTGACAATTCCTGGTATCGACCGTGTACATGGAGCGTCGGTTTTGGGTTAACCCGGGAAGAACCAGCGCATGGTGGGATAATTTTATCAATGAAGTTGTGTTTACACCGGCTCGCGCATGCCCAGTGTTGGTGAATGGTCACGTGATCCGCGTTTTCAGTCGTTTTAATGTGGACGGAGATCAATTCTAATACACAGCTAAAACGCTGGTGTGGACGGAGATCGTATTCGTTTTAATTCTCCGTTTCTAAACGAAAACGCAGTAGTGTGGACGGGGCCTAAGATCCCACCTTCTCTTATACCTGGCTTGCTCCAAACAGATCTGCTTCAGTGACGTATTTTCTTTTTTCAACAGCAACATTTCTTCCTTCACTTTGCTTATTTCTTCCTTATTTTCTCTCACTGCTTGTGTGTTAGCTTCCATTCGACTTTCAAAAGCTTTCAGTCTGTCATCTTGTTCATCAAATCTCTTTATCAAAGTTTGAATTGCATCTAAGATGGTTTCATTTGTTATCTCACCCGGCTGTTTTCCCACATCTTGATTCTTTGGTTTCATTTTCTTGGGATTTGGGCTAGGCAAAGGTGTGTGGTCATGAGACATTTTCCGATTTTCTTCCTCCATTGCCTCTATTTCTTCTTCCTCACATGCCTCGCGCAGGGCCGTCAGTTTATAGTCGTGGTCTGTTAGCAGTTGAGCTTTAGCCGCTTTGCTAACGTTAGCCATCTCGTTCACGTTACAGAAAAAGAAAAACCGAGCAAAGGTGGTCAGCTTCGAAAAACAGAACTCCGTGGGGCTGAGATGTTGTTCGTGCAGTTCTTATGTGAAGTTGCTGAGTTTTTCTGTCGGAGATTAAAAGTTTAGGACGATTTCAAGACTTTAATAACAGAGCCTGCAAAAAACGCTACCGCTCATTCCGCCATCATAACTCCTCCCCGGGAGAGATTACTCGTGAGCTCGCGAGTGCCGGCAGATTTGAAAGATAGTGTGTGTGTGTGTGTGCGTGCGTGCGTGCGTGCGTACTCAGATTTGAAAGAGAGAATTAAAACGTCAACGCGACAGACAAATCAGCAAGACCATAGTCAATATTGGAGTAACTTTTCCCAGATGGAAAGAGCTCATGAGGAGAAAAGATTGTAAAACGGACGCCGAGGTTGCCTGCTTTCTTCTCGACAGGTAATTCAGCCTGTTGTAATTCATTTGTGTAAATTCGAAGTTTTATAGTTGCTTGTCTAACCATAGCATGGTTGTGCATAACGCCAGAACGACCTCTAGTATAACTTCATCCTCGCGTCAATGGTGAAAAAGTATTGTTTACCTTGTAACATAAATCTGTGCTGCGACGGATCACAGGTGATGAATAGTTTTAAAGGCGCAATTTTTTAAGCTATATTAAAAAAGGACACTGTAAATTTTAGTTATTTTTAATTGCTTTTACTTTGTACACATTGTAACGTTAGCCTAATCTGATTATGCTGGGATAGCCGATTCCAAGGGTGACGTTTACCTCCTGACATCTGTCCTGTAGTTTTATTCATTTTAGACGTATTGTTTATTATTGTCATGGACGAAGTGATAACTGGAAGCCATGTTAATCTTGGAATAATACGGCCACCGTAGGAGTTAAAACGCCCTCGGAATTGAGAGGAACAGAAACTAATATTCACTGGGTAGTCATATACAATTTCACCGCTAGATGGGGGTAAAAATCACACAGTGTAGCTTTAAATCAAACCTACCAGGAGGCATGATTAACAGACTAATGTTGTGTTTCAAAGAAGACACATGGATTACTTACTGTACGTTCACACCGCCGCCGGCGAGAGCGGCAAAATTCGCTCTCGCCGCCCTGCCACCGACGCCGTAGAAAGATTCGGGGACGCTCTGACGTAGATTAGAACGCGTGATTTTTTTCCTCTCAGGCGGAGGACTTCAGTGTTGCCAGATGTACGATAATTATCGTATTTGTACGATAATTTTGACCTCTGTACGATGTACGATCAATAATGGAAAAAATCCTATAATGTACGATAATTTCAGAACTGTGTGACACTTCAAATGATGGTCGTTGTAATAGGGCTTCTCATTGATCTAGCTGTGGACGTCTACCGGGGGAAGAACGTGTAGAGAGAGGGAGCGAGAGACCTTGCGTGTGTGTGCTAGTGTGCCTCACGAAGCGCATGTAAGGACCCAACCAATCAATTGCAAGTGCGGGCGGGCTTTTATCTATAGCCTACTCCAGAGCCGTTGATATGGGAAGACGAGCATAGGACTGCTGCAGCTTAACTTACTGGATATTTAGCCTATTTATTATTCAGATTGCACAGTTGTAAAGAAAATATATTTATAGGAACATTTCAGCAGGTTCAAGATAATTAATACAATGACCATTATATACTATTATATTATTTTAATCAATTCGCAGCCATAAAACATGTGATAATCCGCATTCTCATGTATGTAGGTCCGCTGAAGTATTCCGTCAAAATGGCTGACACGCGGCTAGGGGTCACGTGACTGGGAGATCCCTATTCTACGGGGCCATAACGTAAGATACAAGGTAATTGAGCCTTTTATACATTTTCGTGTTTCTTTAGAAATAAATAATGGACAAATGGAGTCTTTAAACGCCTCAGATGTAAAGTTATTCGCTGTCAAAGTGACGCCAAAATGAATGGGAGTCAATGGGATGCTAACAGCAGGTGATGGTCTGATAGCCAATGGCGGCGCCCGGGGAACCTTCAATAAAATATGAAACGCTGCCCCCCTGGCGTGCAGTGTGAAAGCTTTACCTGTTAACATGGGTGCGGGAAAAAAATACGCACTTCAAACGCACTGTAAACGGACTACGGAGTATATGTGAAACGGGCGTGACTGACGCTTATATATTATATACGCTGACAAATGTATGCTTATTAATCTTCGAGGCATTTAGCTGTGAGTGAGGTCTCCCACACTGCTTAATCCATTGTCGGCATCTTTCCGCTAGGGTCTTGGGTTTTGGAAAGGCGAAAAAAACGACCCCTCCCTCTAAACTTTTGGGGTACCTAGTGTCAGACTTGCAGGTGCCATAGGCGCTTCGTTTCACCATGTGCTGGATATCGCAATGTTTGACGGAGGTCCTTCTCCTTAGTTACCGTTGCTGAGCTAGGATTGGACGAGGAGCGTTCGAGAGCGGGGTTTTGCGAACGGTCAATGGACTAGTGGTGCGTTCAAGTCATCTCGTATAGATCGTATTTACGAGTTGAACGCACTTGAACGCCACCACAATGTCGTAAATACCAGTGGGGAGCTCGGGATTTTCTCTAAGCTCCGATCTTTACGAGTTGGGGGCGTGTCAGTGATTAACATGGCGGAATACACAATACGTAAAGGTATTTAGCTGTGACATTGTCAGGCTTTTCTATTTACAGCACAGTTAGCTAATCGCCAACACAGAATATGATTGTATTATAATATAACAATGCAACATGTAACGATGAGCTGGCAGTGGCTTCATAAATTAATTAAAAACATAAAAATACAAAGTACACCTGATGCACATTTCTTTGTTCTTCATTTTCTAGAACAAGAGTTTAAAAACCTTACTGTATTTTTGTGTAATTAATTAAGAGAAAGTACTCCGCCATCTTGCTCCGACGAAAGTGACTTGAACGCACATGCCGTTATAAGCACGACTTCCCACCTCGTACGTACGAACTTCCCAGGAGGACTTGAACGCACCATAGGTGCACGTGGCCGCCATTTTGGAATTCGGATCACCGAGTGTACGCGTAGACACTTCCGGTTTCGCATTACGCCCGGTGCGAGGAACCGGAGAAAGACGAAAATGATCTTTTATAGTTGTTTATAGAATCAATTATCATTTAAAATACTACTCAGATCCATATTACTATCACACGAGCCAATGGCAATTAAAAAAGTCAGATTAATGAATGAAATACAACTGTTCACGAACAGAAGATTGTATTTAACTCATATAGGCATACGCAATGACAATTATGCCTTCTGTAAATATAGTTACAACTACGATTAGAGTTGGTTGCATAAAATGCACCGTGAACATTCACACCGTTGCCCTGTGATAGGCTACAATTTATATCCATAATGCATTTTTACTTACATCAATTGCTCGATCAATATTATCATCACATATTTTACATTTACATTTTTTACTGTAAGTACCACAAACAATTTAATATAGGTAAGTTTGTGTATATTTTACTCGTAGTACATGTGTTGATTATAAATACCAGACAGATTATTATTATTATTTATGAAACAGATAAACTTTACTCATATACTCATATAAACAGATAAACTTTACTCATCTCACTTGCACAAAATAAATGCAGTAATAGAAAGCATAGGAACGCACAGGTGATACACTGAAAATTATTTGCATTTAAAAATTTGGTCGGGTTGAAGTCATCCCTCCGGATCTTCTGCATCCACTCAGCCTGTACCGCAGCGTCAACGGGGAATGCATGAACGCTGACTTCTCTGCTGTAACGTGACGAAATGGTACGGCACACAGCGATGAAGTGCTGCTGTCACCGTCTGAAAGGCAAGTCACCTCTCTTCAATACTCATTGTGAAAAAAAAATATCTCTGTGGTAATGGAACTCGGTCGATGTTGTCTCCCGCTCTCGCTGTCAGATCACCGTAAGTTTTTACTGGAAGTACTGGCCCACACACTCAAGTTCGAACAACGGTCGCCGTGCACGGAGCGAATTGTAGCCTATCACAGGGCAAACGTGTGAATGTTCACGGTGCATTTTATGCAAACAACTCTAATCGTAGTTGTAACTCTATATTTACAGTAGGCATAATTGTCATTGCGTATGTGTATGCATCATGAGTCAAATACAGTCTTCTGTTCGTGATCACTTGTATTTCATTCATTAATCTGACTATGCATCCGTGCATTTAATTGCCATTGGCTCCTGTGATAGTAATATGGATCTTAGTAATATTTTAAGTGATAATTGATTCTATAAACAACTATAAAATATAATTTTTGGCTTTCTCCGGCTCCCCGCACCAGGCGTAATGCGAAACCGGAAGTGTCTACGCGTACACTCGGTAATCCGAATTCCAAAATGGCGGCTACGTGCACCTAGTCCATTGCGTGTGTCTCACGGTTAATGCGTGAGAGTTGGCAGCTCTGTAAGTTACGTTGGCGCTAGCTTGGTCAACATCAGCGAATGCTGTCTGTCAAATTAATGTAATTCAAACTAACAATAAAAATGTAATATGAACAAAACGAATATGAACATATTCACTGGTAAAGGTGAAGGGGAGTAGCTTGAAGATGTCATATTCATACTCTAGACTAGAGTAGACCAACTCACTTTCTGGAGGTTTACTGCCCCCATCTGGTATGGAACGTGGAGTATGAATTTATTTTTTTTGACACAAGGCACCTTTAATAGCTTTGTGCATCAATAAAAAATAACGACGTTATTCATTTTAAATAATTTTATAACATTATAATTTGAAGACTGTTTGAAACAGATCATCTAAAACAGTAAAATTTGAAACCCACATATTATTGGAACTCATATTTTGAATGAAGCCTGAGAGGTCTGCCCCTCAATTTTTAAAAGTATAACAGTTACAGGTAAACAAAACAATCAAAAAGGTCATTAACGCAAAATAAAAGGAATCTATAAAATTAATCTAAACTAATCTAATTGAGAGGTTTAATTCAAGTCTTTTGAGAAAAAAAACTCACAACTGCAAATTTATAGGCTGCCTATCTCCAGAGAATGTCTAATAAGGGGAGAACTTCCACTCTCAGTAAAATTTTGAGATTATGCTTTGATTTAGACCGATAAAATGACCTTGGTAGCCCCTGTCCCGTGACCCGTCACTCAACCTGTCACGGCTATACTCGCCTGTCCCACGACCCGTCACGGCTATACTCGCCTGTCCCGCGACCCGTCACGGCTATACTCGCCTGTCCCGCTTTCTGTCACGGCTATATGGGGCTGTCCCGCGACCCGTCACGGCTATATGCGGCTGTCCCCGCGAGCCTCGGAGTCTACAGTCCCGCACCCAGAGTCCCGCATTCTTAGACCCCTCGTTTTTCGAGACTGCGCCTCCTGCTGTCCGAAAGATCGTATAACACCCTTATCCAAATGCCATTGAAAACGTACTCGGTTACTAACGTAACCTCGGTTCTCTCTAGTAGAGGGAACGAGTACTGCGTCTTAGCTAAGACGCTGCGGGAAAAGTCTCTTTTCACGAATATTGAAGCAAAAAATTATCCTTAATTTTATAATATTGTAAAACGCATTTGCAGCAGTATACAGCCACAGGCAAGACGGCTCGCTTGCTCATTGGCTGCTCTACGGCAAATGCATAAGCCTATCGAGCGCAGGCTGATGCAACATCAGACCAATGAGGCCACTTCCCGCCGACACGGGTGTGGCCTAGCCCTATAAAGGTAGCTCGAAAAGGCTGACTCACTTGATTTATTTCATCGAAGAAGCGAACCAGAGTGAATCATACGCACGGCAAGGAACGCAGTACTTGTTCCCTCTACTAGAGAGAACCGAGGTTACGTTAGTAACCGAGTACGTTCTCTTACGAGAGTTCTCTCGTACTGCGTCTTAGCTAAGACGCTGCGGGAACCCAATGTAAGACGCCGTGCGTGCAGGGATTAACAACCATAAACCTGGAGGCGAAGCCCAGGATTTACAGTGCACAATCACCAAAGGGACTCACAGAGAGTCCTAGAACAGGAGGAGGAACTCTCCGTCCCGATATATAGCAGCGTCCGCAGACGCAATATTATGACATCACTTAGACAAGGCAAACCCTGACTAATGTGGGAATATGGGTCTTACGTAATACTGCCCGTAAGATAGTTAGCAACGCACTGCGCTTGCATTCTCAGTGTTCAAGTCAGACTACTGATTCAGTTACACCGACAACAGCTTAGCCTGTAAGGCGGGAACCTCAAGGTTATAAAACCTGATAAATGTAGACGGCGAGGCCCAACCTGCCGCCATACATATATCCTGTAAGGATATCCCACTAGACCAGGCCCACGACGAGGCAATGCCTCTCGTGGAGTGCGCTCTGACTAGGGCTGGGACGGTATGGATTTTTTCTTACCGCGGTTGAAAAGCAAGAAATTCCCGCGGTATTGCGGTAAACCGCTTTAAAACTCAACCCCCCTCCGCACCCTACCCCAGTTTTTTTTTTTCTGCGACGTTGCGGCTGGAACAACAAACAAAGTGTGTCAATGATAATCTCAGGTAGTGTTTATGTGCTTTATTTAATGTTAAAAGCATGCAATGTGACTTTGAATACTGTTTAGTGCTCCAGCTTTGTAGCTGTAAAAGCAATAATGGATAATTCACCTCAGATCTTGAAATTAAACAAATGGAAACAAGAACGTTCAAACTGTGAACATACAAGTGTATTCTTTGACAAATATTGTTTTAGTAACTCAGTAGCCTATGTATTTTTAATAATGTTTAAATGGTGTAATATTTGTGAATTTGATTATGTAGCCTAATATCCATTTTCTTGCAAGTGCCGTCAAGATTACTCTCTGGTGCTGTGAGTGTGCACTTGCCGCGACTCCGCGAGGGTTGACAAATGCGGTCTTCACGTGAGAGAATTCTGTTAAATAAGCACGTGCAATTAAAAGCTGAGGTCCTGCTTTTTTTATTTATTTACGGTGCGGCTTGGACGCGGCGTCCGTCGAAAATAGACTAGGCGCCTATCTTTATCGAAGCGGCGCTGAGGGACGCTTCTGAAACGCGCCGCGTCATGGCTGTTGTAAACACAAGCATTGACTAGAGTGGGCGCGATCAGCTCCGGTAGCCGCGTCGCAGCCGTAACACGCCACAGAGTGTAAATAAGGGATTATAGTCAATAGCCTACGAATGGAATGTTATTATGTGTCATGAAACAACTTGCGAACTTGCGAAAGGTCGGATTTGTTCCATCTTTTGATAAGTTTTGTTTAGAAAACCCTGACACAATGTTATTAGACACAATCCATGTCATTAGAATCAATGAATCCATGTCATTAGACACAACGTGAACACATGTGAAGGCCAGTGTTTAAAAATTTTTTTTTTTTTTTTTTTTTTTTTTTGCGGTGATGACGGTGACGAGCTCAGACCCGCGGTAGGCATCACGTGACCGCGGTATTGCGGTAATGCGGTAACCGTCCCAGCCCTAGCTCTGACACCCAGTGGGCACTGAAGACCCCTGGAAGTGTAAGCTAACGCTATGGCGTCAACTATCCACCTGGATAGGCTTTGTTTCGAAACAGCCATTCCCTTGGAACGTCCACTGAACGAGACAAACAGTTGCTCAGTCTGTCTGAAGACAGCAGAGCGAGACACATAGGCTCTTAAAGCCCTGACAGGGCAAAGAGAGCTCAAGTCTCCTTCCTCTTCTAACTGTAGGGCAGACAGGGAAATAACCTGAGCCCGAAACGGTGTGTTGAGGGATTTTGGCACATAACCGTGCCTAGGTTTGAGTATGACTCTCGAGTCACTAGGCCCAAACTCCAAACACGACGGGCTCACAGAGAGCGCGTGCAGGTCACCAATGCGCTTCACTGAAGCAAGAGCCAGCAAGAACACTGTCTTAAATGACAGATGTCTGAGGCTAATCGTCTGGATGGGCCCGAAAGGGGAACCTTTCATGGCCTCCAGAACCGTAGAGAGGTCCCATACAGGGACCGATGGGGGTCTGGGAGGGTTCAGTCTCCTAGCTCCCCTGAGGAAGCGGATGACCAAATCATTCCTTCCTATCGACTGACCGAGCGTTGTTTCAGCGAACGCTGCGATAGCCGCCACATATACTTTGAGCGTGGAGGGGGCTCTGCCCTTATCCAACAGCTCTTGAAGGAAGGAGAGAACCTCCGTCACCTCACAGTCGAGGGGTGAACATCCCCGAGCTATACACCAGCTGGAGAATACCGACCACTTTGAGGCATAGAGCCGTCGAGTCGACGGTGCTCTAGCCTGAGTGATAGTATTTAGCACTCCTACTGAAAGATCAGCGGGTAACCGTTGAGAGCCCACACGTGGAGGGACCACAACTCCGGTTGAGGGTGCCAAATTCGAGCCCCTGGCCTGCGAGAGGAGGTCCCTCCTCAATGGCACCGGCCATGGGGCAGTGTCTGCTAACTGCATCAGCTCTGGAAGCCAAGGTTGGTTCCTCCAGAGTGGTGCTACAAGCAGCACTGAGCATTTCGTTTCCCTCACCCATTCTATCACCTGTGGAAGGAGGGAGACGGGGGGAAAAGCATAGAGCGGGCAGCGCGGCCACCTCTGGGACAGCGCGCTTTCGTTCTTGGAAAAGAACGCGGGGCAGTGAGCGTTTTCGCTGGACGCGAAGAGGTCCACTTCCGCTCTGCCAAATCTCTCCCACAGCAGCTGGACTGTTTGTGGGTGTAGAGACCATTCGCCCGCGGGAATGTTGTTCCTGGACAGTCTGTCTGGACCCAGATTCTGTAGCCCAGGCACATGAGCTGCTTTCAGCGAGCGCAAGTTGTGCTGAGCCCACACCAGGAGGTGTTCCGCCAACCTGTACAGATCTCGGGATCTGAGACCGCCCTGGCGATTTATGTAGGACACCACAGACATGTTGTCCGAACGGACCAAGACGTGATGGTCCTTGATATGGGGACGAAAACGCATCAGCGCGTTTTCCACTGCCAGCATTTCCAGACAGTTGATATGTCGGAGCTTTTCTCGTTCTGACCACAGGCCACATAGCGGTCTGCCCTCGAGCAGCGCTCCCCATCCCGAGGTGGAGGCATCCGTCGACACCACTCTCACTCTCGAGGAAGTCCCCAGGCTTGCACCTGATTGGTACCAGCCGTTTGCTGTCCAAGGTTCTAGAGCTGTAACACAGCTCTGGTTGACCTTGAGGCGCAGCCGACGGAAGTCCACGCTCTGCGCGGTACCCGCGCTTTCAGCCAGAACTGCAAGGGGCGCATGCGGAGCAGGCCCAGCTGAAGAACTGGTGATGCTGAGGCCATGAGACCTAGCATCTTCTGAAACGCCTTGAGCGGGAAGGACGCGCCGCAGCGGAGAGATCTCGCTGTGCGCTGAATGCCGAGCGCGCGCTGTGACGACAGCCGCGCCGTCATAGACTGTGAGTCCAGAACTATACCCAAAAACGAAATCGTTTGACTGGGGTTCAGTGAACTCTTCGTCCACTTGACTCTGAGACCAAGTTTCTCGAGGTGATCGAGTAACATGGTCCTGTGTTCCACGAGCTCTGATCGTGATTGAGCCAGAATCAGCCAGTCGTCCAAATAGTTCAGCACTCGCATGCCTCTGAGTCTGAGAGGAGCGAGCGCTGCGTCCATGCACTTCGTAAATGTGCGAGGTGCCAGGGACAGGCCGAATGGCAGGACTGTATACTGGTATGTCTGGCCCTCGAAGGCGAATCTCAAGTATTGCCTGTGACGTGACGCTATCTGTATTTGAAAATACGCGTCCTTCAGATCTATTGACATGAACCAGTCTCCTCTGCGAATATGCACAAGGATTTTCCTGGTCGTAAGCATTCTGAAACTGCGTTTCACTAATGCTTTGTTCAGCTGTCTCAGATCCAGTATGGGTCTGAAGCCCCCGTCTTTCTTGGGCACCAGAAAGTATCTGCTGTACAGCCCCCGTTCGCTTTGAGCTTGAGATACAGGCTCTACAGCCCCTTTGCTCATCAGTTTTAAAATTTCGGCTCGAAGTAGGTGTGCTACTTCCGAATTCACCGTAGTTTCGACACGCGCCGTAAAGCGTGGAGGGCGTCGATAAAACTGTAGCGAGTAGCCTCTCTTTATAATGCCTAGCACCCATCCCGAAACCCCTGGAAGCGCTGCCCATGCATCTGCATGAATGGCTAAGGGTTGGATGCGAAGCACACTCTGTTGACTGGGCAACGAGAGCGCTTCGGTGTGCTGTAACATAGGCGTTATGTCTGTGACATTCGAGGCGGGGGGCGCGCTGATCACAGCGGGCAGAACGCTCGTCCTCGACCCCGCTACGGCGCTTAGCCGAGTGAGGGAGGGCTGAGCGAATCCCGTGGGACTCGTACCGTCTGTGAATAAGTGTGGGCTGGAAGCGTGCACATTTACTGCTTTTGGCGCGTTGTCTGTCTGAGCAGAACGAACGTGCACGGGTTTCGTTTTTACAGAAACCGCATGACGTGTGTGACATAGTGTTTGTGGGCACTGAGGAGTGGGCACGTTTACTATGTAGTTGCATAGGACGCTGAGACAGTCGCAATTCCTGGGACTGAAACAGCGGCGCGCTTGGGTGGGAGCCCGGCCGCAGCGGGACTCGTACACCGGCGCTTTCCTAGGCGTGCTAGGATGTCTTCGGAGCTTCCGGTTTCACCACAATCCTCTGCCGTGGTCCACGCGGCGCGGGGCGACGGCTGGTAGAGCGAGAGCGGGGTCTCGAGCTGCGTTGCTGTCGTGATGACGCAGCGGGAGGAGGGGGCTGTGGCTGAGAGCTCCGCTGGGTCGGTTTAGCACGACTCGCTGCAGAACTGGAGCGCTTCGGCAGGAAGTGCTTAAAGGCTTGCGACGCTTTCTGGTCCTCGGCGAATCTCTCTATAAACTCGTTGACAGAGGATCCAAAGAGGCCAGCGGGATTCAGCGGGGCGTCGAGGAACGCGGTGCGTTCAGACTCGGCCATGTCTGAAAACGTCAGCCAGAGATGTCTCTCAGCCACAGTGGCGGAAGCCATAACTCGCCCCATAGCCTGAGCGGCAGACTTAGTAGCGCGAAGGGTGAGATCCGAAGCGCTCCTTAAATCCGCGAGGCAGATTGCATCAGGTCCCATCTCGTCCAGTTTACGGAGGAGATCATCCTGGAAAATCTGCAGCGTGGCCATGGTGTGTAATGCAGACGCAGCCTGCCCAGCAGCGGAGAAGATTCGCGCGAGCAGCGATGACGTCATGCGGCAGGCTTTGGATGGCAACACTGGTTTCGTCCGCCGTCCAGCAGAGGGCGGGCAAAGGTGCGTCGCTATCGCCTGTTCCACCGGCGGAAGTGACTGGTAGCCTCTGTTTTTAGCATCATCCAGAGCGGAGAATGCTGGTGAAACAGACGAACGTGTTCGTGCTGAGAAGGGAGCGTTCCAAGCCTTTGCCACCTCTTCATGAAGCTCAGGAAGAAAGGGGGCGGGCTTAGACTCAGGAGAAGTACGCTCACCCGGAAGAAAGCTACCATCCAGCCGGGTCCGAGAGGGAGGTACTGGTGCAGACCACTCGAGGCCGAGACTCGTCGCGGCCAGCGTGAGCACTCGCATCAGCTCCTTCTCGATGCTAGCTCGTCTGTTAGGCTTACGGGCAGGAAGTGCGAGATCCTCGGAGCTCGTCCAATCACCGCTGCCCGAAGCTAACAGAGAGCACGTGTCCTCGTCCCCCGACGCGGCTCTGAAATCGACTTCCTCTGATGAAGCGGCGGCAGACAGCGGGCGCTGAGCATCAGGAAGTGATTCAGGCGAGGCCGGTGAAGCAGGCGGGCGCACCGGCGAGCTCGGTCGGGTTGTAGAGGGTTCCGGGATCCGCTGAGAGCGGCGCTTTTTACGGCGCGGCAACGCGGCGGGGAGTGCAGGCTCGGAGAATACCGCCAGGCGAGTCCTCAGAGTCACCATAGGCATCAGCTCGCAGTGAGGGCAGCCGCCGTCAGCGAGCGCGAGCGCGAGCGCTGCATGGTCTTCACCCAGACAGGAGACACAGATCACATGACGGTCTCCCTCGCTGAGTGGGGCTCGGCACGAGCCGCAGGAGGGCATCTTTAAAAAGACGCAAGCTCTTTTATGAGTGTGTGTCGCGGGGCAAACACACACACACACACACACACACACACACACACACAAAGAACAGTTGGAAAGGATATGAGCGCCGGAAAGCGCAGCAGGTACGGCAGTGGAAGGCGGCGAAGGCCAGCAGCTTCAGGATGGCTCGTCCCGCTGAGGTGCTTACACTCAAACGATGCTTGCTTCTTATCGAGATCCAACGATGCGTGAGCTTCGCTGAAGAGATGAAAAATGAGTCAGCCTTTTCGAGCTACCTTTATAGGGCTAGGCCACGCCCGTGTCGGCGGGAAGTGGCCTCATTGGTCTGATGTTGCATCAGCCTGCGCTCGATAGGCTTATGCATTTGCCGTAGAGCAGCCAATGAGCAAGCGAGCCGTCTTGCCTGTGGCTGTATACTGCTGCAAATGCGTTTTACAATATTATAAAATTAAGGATAATTTTTTGCTTCAATATTCGTGAAAAGAGACTTTTCCCGCAGCGTCTTAGCTAAGACGCAGTACGAGAGAACTCTCGTAAGAGAAGAATAGGATGCAATATTACGGTCTCGTTTTATTTAAAGTTATCCAAATAAATATTTGCGTTCCCTATTTTTTGAGCATGGGTGTAATTGAAAGAAAATTACAATTTTGAAAGCGTCTGCTAATGAATAAATGTAAAATGTAATTTAAATGCATAGCCTAAGGTAAAATAATTATTTTCTGGTAGGCGAATGTTCCTTCTTTTTTCATTATTTTTGCAATCGCTCTGTCAAATTCCTCAACGTCACTAAAATAAAAGATGAATGCAGATGATTGAAAGTAATTTTAATACTGACGTTTTATAAGAACTAATTTAAATAGTCTACATAAATTAGCCTATATAAAGTAAAATAATTACTCCGGCATTAATTAATTCCATTTATAGTTAAAAAAAAAAGGTCAAAAGGTAAATCTGATTAAATAATTAATGATGACATTCTTTGATATTAACACAATGTATTTAATTGGTCTACTTTAATGTCAACTAATTTTAATCAAATTTTTACAACATGCTTGTCTACAAAAAGTCCAAGGTTAAAGGGTAACGTTAGCTATCAAAATATTTTCGGGGGAAAAAAGCGAAAAAAACGAAAAAAACATACATTAACGGCTCAAATTTTGTTACAAACTATCTTTACAAATATTAAATGGACTATTCATATGTTGGTGTATTGATGAGCTATAAAGTAGTTTGATTAAAAAAGAAATCGAATGAGTATGATTCGCTAAATAAAATTGAATTTGATAGGAGGCGCTGTCTCGAAAATCGAGGGGTCTGAGAATGCGGGACTCTGGGTGCGGGACTGTAGCTGCAGCAGGCTCTGAGTCTGCAGCTTCATACTACTTAACTTACATGTTTAAATACAAACCAGCATGAATTGTTTCAAGTTATATTTTATCAGTGTAATACTTTAGACTGCATACGTTTTGATTTGATTTTTTATTTTTTTGAGTTAAGAGGAAACAGTTTTGATAACAAGAAAATCACAATAGAGATTAAATTAAGTCAACCATATTTAAAAGAATCACAACAAAGACAAACAACAGAATAATCAAGATAATGAATCAGATATTCTTAAAAGAGTCTGTTTATTCTTGGCTTTAATTAACATTCTTTATATATTCAGAACAACTCAGGAATCAGGAGTAGAAGAGCATATGATCTCTCAAATAATGAGAGATTTTTTTCTCTTCAAAAATGCTGTTAGCTTAAATATTCAATACACACAATTTGTAATATTTTGTCATCTTTTCTGGGGGAGATATGTACTTATTTCATCCTACAATGTAATGCAATTAAGTTCTTATTAGGACAGTTGTTTTCTATTGGAGTTAATGTACAACTTCACAACCACAGCTCTAAAAGTACTGTTTCAAAAAGTTGCCAAATATTTTAGGTATTTTATAATAAAAACTTTTTTTATTTTTTATTCCAGAAGCTGTAATGAACATTGGCAGTGGGTGTGGCCATCGAGTCAAACAGCTTCTCTGTCATCGTTTGACTCCTCCCCCACATCATCATAGTCTGCATTAAAGAAAGAGCAACAGTTCATTTTTAAAGAGTTTATTTTTAAAATCATTACTATTCAAATTATTTTATAATTGTGTCTTTAATTTATTCAAAAATATGTATTAAATAATGAGGTGTGTTCAAACTTTTGACAGAATATTGTTGTATTACAAATTTATTAAATGTTTAATTTAGGTTTCCACTACAATAGTATATAAACTGAGAAAGTGATTATTGAGTTTACAGCAAGATATTCCTGCCAGACCTGTTTTTCCTTTTTTAAGTTAAATGAGTCAGATCACGGAGACGCTAACCTATTGTCTTTAATGGCTCTTGGAGCCAGAGCCACAGTCCAGACGTTGAATCGTTAGGCTGATTGGATTAGCACATATGCGTTTGAATGGTTATGTTGATTGGATTGAGACTGGTAACACGCTGGAGTCTGGGGCTGTATCTCTCATTTACTTTATTCAGAGTCTCCACCTCTATGTAATCCCTCCCCTCTTTGAAAAGTATAATTACAATTAATATTGTATTATGAGTTAGACTTGATGATGATGAATTACAGACTTGAACTACAGACTCTGCAGAATAAATCTCTTCTGCTTATAAGATCCATCTCAAGTCTCCTGGTTTTTGCTTCGATGAAGGAATAAAAGTTCCCAACAATATATATACAGTATATAGTGTGTGTGTGTGTGTGTGATAAGATGTAAAATTCAGTTTCAATTCAGTTTTAAACTGATGAAGTGGTCAATTGGTAAACTGTGAATCTTGTGAAAAGTGTAGGAATCATAAGACATAAAGCTTACCTAACAAGTTTCTCAAATCTTCAGTGATACTCCACACATCATCATACTCACCCTGATCTCCCTCTATACACACACACACACACACACACACACACACAAAACGCATGTTCACTATATCTTGTAGATTAATGTAGATCAAAAATTAAGTTGTGTGACTCACCTATTACACATTGAGAGCACTGTCCATTAATGATGACATCATCATAATCCTCTGGTGTGTCCACTAAACACACACACACACACACAAGCTCTTAAATATAACATAATATGGTTGGAAATTTTTTTAAAATTATATATATACTGCTTTATATATTTATATACTCCTTATTTAATAGTTAGTAAGGTAGTTGTTAAGTTTAGGTGTTAGGGAAAAAACACCTTTTCCAGTGCTGCGTTCCAGTCCACTTTTAGACACGCACTTGCAAACTTCCCTAAGCACTTCCCCTTGGGGGAATCCCTGCCGCCATTTTGAAGTGCGTTCCACTTCGTGAAGTGGACGAGGGAAGTTTATATGGACAGACCCTCGTTCCCTCGATTTTGACCGAGGGAGCGAGTCTGCTTCAAATGTACACTTCAGGCACCTATATGTCCCACAATGCAGTACGATTGTGACGTCACCACATATCTCATCTAATCACCACCACAACAGACAACTCTATGATATATTAATTATATATATTTTTTGTTTAAAACAACCCAAACACACATAAACATTTGGATGCTGCATTAAACAAATTCTTAAAGGAAAATTTTTTTTAAATAATAAATCAACTCCACAGCTGATTCCAAGTGATCAAGGGCTTAGGACGTTCCAGTTCAGCCCATTGCAGTTTCCGCCAGTAGTGGGCACTCGCAATGACGTACATCCGAGTGAACGAGACGGAGGGAAGTTTGCGAGTGAAGGGCATGACAGTTTTGGACTGGAACGCAGCACAGGACCATTATGTCTGTCCACTGGTGATGACATCATCATAGCCCTCTGGTGTGTCATCTACAAATTTAATATGAAATCAATGCCATCAAGCTCAAAACAAACTTGAATGTATATATTAATATTATGTAGACTGTAGAATAACAGAGAACTACAACTACAGTACAGAAGTGAACCAGCACCTGTCTCACAAACTGGTTTTGGTACATGAACGATGATTTCCTCATAGTATCCGGATGTGTTTGCATTCCCTCTCTCTTCAACATCAGAACAAAATATTAATATAGAAAAATAAGGATATTAGCAGAAATAAAATGCAGGCAGAGAGGTCGTCTTTATTATTTTAATCATCTGGTAATGAAATTTGTGAATTTCACTATACATTTCAGAATTCAGTTCTTCAGAGATGAGACTCCCTCCTGTTAAAGGAGAGCAGAGCAGAACAGAAACAGACTGAATCCTCAAATCCTTTGGGTCATAAAGCTCTGTGTTAGTGAGAGCAATAAAATACTATAAATGCTTTTATTTATTTATTTATTTCATTTTGGGGGGGGGGGTGTCATCTTTTTTATCATCGAAGAACCACCCGACGCGAAGCGGCGTGACGTGACGCACACCTGGGTCTTACTTATTAGACCCAGGTGTGGTTTATACGTGACTGCTCATGGGTACAATGTGCACAAGGGGCAACAGTTACAATGCAAGAGGAGAAGTGAACACTTTGGGACCCTTTTATCAGAATGCAGCAGTTAAAGTTTTGAACAATCTCTGATGATGCCTCACCTGTATGAGTGAATTGATTGTGTCTGTGATAAATTTCCTCATAAACTACCTCACTTGGAGCCCTGTGTAGTCCTGTGTACCAGTCAGAGAGAGCTGAGAGTGTAGACAGACAAACCTGCTGTCAGTTCACAACACATGACTGATCACACAATGAATAACACACAATATGACAGTCTCTGGATCTCTCCTACCTCTCCTCATCACTCTGTTCTGCTGAATCAGTATAAGCAGTGGCACTAAGAGCAGTAAGAGCAAAACTCCCAGTACAACCACAAGCACAGAGAGAGACACTGGAGGAGTTTGTGGAGGAGTGACTGATGTTGAGCGCACTGTCTGAGAAACTGGAGGAGAAGCTGATGTTGTTGTGGCAGGAGTAGTGGACACTGACAAATCTGGCAAAACAGACACAAACACATTCAAATTCATGCAAATTATTAGCACTAAAATGACGTGAAAATGACTACTACTGTTCAGTGTTTTGCTCTGACTTGCACAGGTGAGTCCAGCGTGCTCTTTGTGGGAGCAGTCAGTGTGGTTCTTCAGGGAGAGAGGACAGTCCCACAGGTGAATCTCATTCCCTCTGCACTCGACTCTGTTCAGCCACACAACACCTTCACCAGCACCAAAGACTGAATTCCCATCAGCCCTCAGTGCTGCTCCACAACCCAGCTGCCTGCAGACCACCTGAGCATCGCTGATGTCCCACAGATCAGCACAGACTGAACCCCACACAGCGTTATGATACACCTCCAGCCTCCCAGAGCACACGGCCCAAACCTCCACTCAGTCTGAGAGGAACACGATCTAAATCACACACAGCAACATTACTGACCAGCTTCAGGACACCATTCACAACAAAACACACTGAAACTGATTGTTAGAGACCTTTAAATGTGTCATTTTTAATGTGGAATAAAAATTATTTAGTGTTGAAAAAATTTAAGATGAACAAGTCAGACGACTCTGAGGAGATTGATTCTCCTCCTCTGAGATAAAAACATTAAATTATGATAATAATATAAAATGAAAACATTAAAGGGGTCATATAATGGTACATGCACTTTTACAAGTTGATTGTACTGAAATGTGTGTTGGCAGTGCCTGTACACAACCATCATGTAATGATAAAAATCCATCCAGTGTTTTTTTGTAATCTTCTTATATGTTTTCCCTTCTCTCAAATCAAGCCGTTCGATTTTGTGACATCACAAAATCGACGCCCCTCCCACGATTGTTGATTGATAGCAGCGTTTCAACACAGACCCGCCCTCGCTCGTGAGCGAGCTGTCAATCATAGTCTGCGCGGTCGTTGTTGATACGCTGCTGGAGCACTGTCTATGAGCAGAATGGCGTCTAAGCGATTGTGGTGTTCTGTTCTTGGGTGCAATAAGGAACACAGCAGTCATTTTGATATTCCTAAATCCGAACCGCTGAAGACGCAGTGGCGGAGTTTGTTTTCGAAGGGAATATTCACCACGATCAATGTCAATGCTTTCATGTTTGCGCGAATCATTGCACACACCAGACTGCTTTTCAAGCGAGGGTCAGTATAAAGCTGGTTTTGCTAAGAAGCTGCTCCTGAAAAAAGGATTGGTACCAACTATTCGTGTTCCTGCTGCACCTCCAGAAGAAGAAGTGAGTGTAACGTTTTATTAACCTTTATATTAATCTTTATATTAATCTTTGCAAATCGCTTGCTGCACGCTTCACGATGAATGCGGCCGTTTACACTCAGGGTACATTACGGCATGTTTTCTATGTACGACGTTCTCAATATAATTCATAATCCCACGTTTATAATGAACAACGCATTATGGTTATTGTTGTGTTACAAATGGTGTACGCACAAAACAGAGGGGCGGGGTGAGCAAAGCTCATTATCTCAGTTAAAGACACATGCACTTAAACGGCGTGCGGAAAACAGAGCTGTTTTTGACCAGGTAAAATGAGTGTTTTCTTACAATACTAATGAGAATTTTTAATTAAAGTATATTACAAACTTCTAATTTAGACCCTAAAGAATCATATTAGCTTGTACAAAAATGGCATTATATGACCCCTTTAAAAGATTTTATACTATATTAAATTTAGGGTATTTAAGAATATTTTGGAGAAAAATTGTTTATCTCTGAGACATAAAATAATCATACTGTATTTAAATAAACATGACCACTTCAGACCATATTAAATCAGTTAAATATCATCTTACCTGAGCAGGTGATCTTGACCACTTCATTATCACAGTCATTCTGTCCCCAGGGTGAAGATGGACACTGCCATAGAGTGGAATCATGACGTCGACATTTTAAATAATCCAGCCAATTATGAGACTTCAGTCCCTCTGAATAACTGGGTTCACTGCCAGATCTTCCACAGTTCAGCTCTTGACAGATCAGACTCGCTGTGTCTCTGTCCATCTTGTTGTAACACACATTACCCCAGGATCCATTGTAGAAAACCTCCACATTCCCTTCACAGCCCTCAGTTAACCTGATCTCTTTAAACTCTATACATGCAAAAGGATGAGAATCAACTTTAACTTTCATCCAACCCCAATACATTTCTACCACTGAATGGTACATATATATGAGTGATTGAAATATATGGAAAAAACATTTTTGATTTTAAATGTTACTGAATAACACATTTTCACACAAGTGTACCGTTTACCTGAGCACACGACTCCTACATCCTCCTTGTGTTGATAGTCATGTTTCCCCCAGCCTGGAGAAGAGCAGTTCCACAGGGACGTCTCATTCCCCTCACACTCCACCTCATCCAGCCATATGGGTCCAGAACCAGGACCAAACCAGGCTGGTACCTGCTGGTTACGGAGGGCCACTCCACACTGCAGCTGTCTGCACACCACATGGGCATCTTTAATATCCCAGGAGTCATCACACACTGTCCCCCATGAGCCGCTGTGAAAAACCTCCAGCCTCCCTGCACAGTCTCCCCCAGAACCCACCAGCCTGATGGACCCGCGACCTGATATTCAGAGAGAGAAAAACACATTATTGATCACGAACAACTGAAGAATCTGCCCAGATGTTGTTGTTCTCACCAAGGCAGGTGATTGACAGCTGTTGTGTGGAGCTGCAGTTGAGAGTTTGTGGAGAGCTGCAGTTCCCCAGATGAGATTCACTCCCAGAACACTGGAAGCCCGTCACACACTCATGACTGTGTTCAGGACTGGATGAAGAGGAGCCGGAGAAGTTCAGCACAGAGCCACAGCCCAGCTGTCTGCAGACCACAGAGGATTCAGTGAGACTCCAGGAGTCCAGCAGAACTCTCCTCCAGACCTGATGGATGGAAACTTCCAGCTCCTCCTCACACTGTCTCTCTCCAAGATTTATATACAGTTGCAATCAAAATTATTTAAAATTAAATTAAAATTATTATCCAATAAACAAATTAATGAAAAGTTGCATTTTCAGTTAAATTTGGGAAACCACTTGAAACATTTGTTCTGTTGAGCTATTTCAATTACTTTTGGTCAATTTAAAAATATTTTTTTCCAATAAAACCCCCTCACCAGAGCAAATGACTCCAACATCTCGTCCATGAGAACATTCAGCTCGACTCCATGAAGAGACGGAACATTCTGAGAGTTTTGTTTCATTCCCGTCACAATCAAACACATCAGCCCAGATTTCAGCACTTCCCTCTCCAAACCAGTCTGATCCCACAACAGACACAGCAATCCCACAATTCAGCTGTCTACAGAGGACACTGGCAGCTCTCATATCCCAGCATGCATCACACACTGAGCCCCATTTATTGAGATATTGATGTTCAACTCGACCAGAACAGACGTCAGGACCATTGACCAGTCTGAGGTCAGTGTAACCTGGACAAAGAACAGAGATCTTATACTGAAATTGATCAAACCAAGAAGAAACTGATCAAATAATTAGATTTAGTATTTAATAATTAGATATAATAATCTACTACAGTAGAGAGGCTGAACATTGATATTTTACCAGAACATATCAATCCCACGTTGTGTTTATGGGTGCAGTTTATATTATGTGAGGTTGATGATTGACAGCGTCGAATGTGTGATTCATTTCCTCTGCACTGAATCTCTTGTGTCCACATCTGAGCGTCTCCTTTGCCAAAAGCATCTTCTCCCAGCACCTGTACAGGAGCCCCACAGTCCAGCTCTCTACACACAACCTCTGCATCCTGCTGGTCAAAGGCAGCGTCACACACTGTGTGCCAGGTGTTCCCATGAAGGACCTCTAGTCTCCCAGAGCACAGGTGAGGTCCATCAACAAGTCTTGTAAACCGTCCATAGTTTACGGTTTCTGATTATATTTAGAGAGTGCACAGCACAGAAGAACACTTTAATTGGATGTGTTATGTCCTGAAGAGACATCTGGCACTGTCATTTTTATACAGACATAAAGCAACTGCAAGTCACTGTCCTTTACTTAATTAAATATTTTTAGAATGGATGAAAATTAATTAATTGTTTAGACAATAACACATGTTAATTATTCAACAAATTGCTTATGAAAACCTCTGAATACAAATTACACCAAGTTGTTTTAATATTTGTGGATGAACATTCAACATTTTTTGTATAACGCTTTTCACAACATTTCGTTTCAGAGCAGCTTTACAGAAAATGCATGAGTTCACATTACAATGTAGAGTGATCTGTTATCAGAGATGAGTGACTGTGTCCAAGTTATGTATTTCAGAAATACAAATCACAGAGTCAGCTAATAATGTATTCATTTAAACAATGTATTAATTTAAGGCAGAAACAGTGAGCTCAATGAAGTAATGAATACATGTTGTTAACAAATACTTAGGATAAAAGTATTGGTGCATGTTGAACCATGATCAGTGATGTATTAACAGTGATGTATGGAGCCGCTCACCTGAGCAAATGACTCCAGCATCTTCATCATGACCACAGTAATCAGCAACACCCCATCCGTCTGATCTACAGTTCTTCAGTGTTGACTCTGATCCACTACAGCCCACATTATCCATCCAGATTTGACCTGATCCTTGTCCAAAGTAAGCATTATACACAGCCTCTAGAGCCTCTCCACATCCTATCTCTCTACACACCACTGCAGCATCAGTCATATCCCAGCTGTAATGACACACTGTTCCCCACTGACCTCCATGATGAACCTCCACTCTTCCAGCACAGCGACTGTTACCACCAACTAACCTCACAGTCTCAAAATCTGTACATGAAAGAGAGATTTAGCTAGTAGCAGTAGAACATTGCAAAGTTGAGGATATATTCAAAATATGAGAAAATTGTTATGGCAAATTAAATTGGTTGCCTGTAAAAATTAATTATTAAAATGTATTAGTATTAGATAAATAATAGTGTCATAAGATCTATTTCTAGATATTACACAGGCCTCTATTCAGTTTCTATTGGTATATATATCAACTGCTCATTTAAACATAATTTCACTTCATTACTCTCAATTTTGTACTTACCAGATGTGGTTATAGTGACTATAGAGGAGAGTAAAACGAGTGTCAGAAATCCCTCCATCTTCTTCTGCTCGTCACACTGTTTGTTTGACTCTGTTTCTCCTCTGCTCCCTCAAACACACTGAAGAAACTGGCTCCTGTCAGTCCCCTAAAGAGAGAGAGACTCTCACAGCTGCCAATGACACTCACTGTTACCTTATTAGACACAACAGAGGAAATCATCAAACACAATCACTGACAAATCAGAGGAGGCTTTTCTGATTTACACCATATATATCAAGAGAACATCTGCGCTGATGAACGGGACTCCTCCTCCACCATAAAAAACACACTTCACTGAAGATAGAATCATATCTTTCATAAGTCAGGATGGTGATAAAGTCTCACTAGAGATTGATAGAGAATCACTGCAGGTTATATTCAGCATTAAAGCCTGTATCCACACACACAACATACAAGACTGATGACTGACTGCTCACTTACTGACACTTTATTTCACACACAAAAATACTTGATCTTTGCTTTAAATATAAAAAATTATAAGAAGTTCTTTTTTGGGAGTGACAAATGTGCATAATATTAAGTTTAATACACTGGTATCAAGTTCTAACAAAGAGCACAATAAACAGCAAGTTAAAAAATATATAAAATGAATTGGGCTGTTCTGTGTACAACAAACACAGGCTTATTCAGTCAATATTTGTAAATAAACATTGGTTTCTGATCCAAAGGTTCAAAGGTTCATATCAAGCATTTGAGGATGTAGATGTGTTTAATACTGCAATGAGTAATACATCCAGCAGATGGCAGCAACACACTTATTGTAAAGAGAAGCGACAAGAGTCTTGACCTTGTGGAAATAATTTGTTCAGAAATTGATAATTGCTCTTTTTACAGCTACAAATCTTTATATCTTTATATATATATATATATAGCTAATTTCATGTAAGCTTTATTTTACTCCTTGTCTGTACTCTGCAGTGAGTGATATTTCTTTATTATTATTATTGCATAGTCATATTGAATGAGGAAAAATAGGGGTTTCCTTCTTTTCTTTTCTTTTCTTTTCTTTTCTTTTTGTCCTTAGCTGATCAAATGTCTTTAAAAAAATAGAAGATAAAACAAAAATGTGTTACAACACTCCCTGGCCTTCAACATTTTTATCAATTTTCCACATGACATATTCATCTACATATTAGTTTAATTTAAGTTGAAGCTGCAGTGAATTGTTAAATACTGGGTTGTTCTGTTTAATAGTGATGTTCTGAACTGGTAAGAGGTTCAGTCACAGTCCTGTTGCAGCATCATTTTTTTGCCAATGAGCAGAATGATCATTTCTCACAAGCCTCTGAAAAACAGTCCCATAATATCACTTTGAATTACAAATAATATAGCAAATGAATTACAACGAATATGGCAAATTGAAAGAAAAAGCACACAGATGAAGTTAATAAGCAACAACATGAAAGCAAAGCTATATATAATATATCAATTATAATGTAATAATGATTGAGTTATTTTATAACACTAACTTGAAAAGAAAAGAAAAATATTTTACCAGGGTATATCCAAAACATTTAAAAATGTAATGTAACAAGTTTTAAGTTCTCTTTATTATTGGAGAACTGTTGTATGACAATAAAATAATCATAGGTTACTGATATTGTAACAGTGGGGTGGTAGTTGAAGGCACAAGATGAAGATGAGGGTATACACAATGTTTACTGATCAAGCTC